>NC_133205.1:4225751-4240751 GCF_958299795.1 Porites lutea | reverse complement strand
AGAACGCCAGCCCCCACTCCTGGCCATGGCAGATTTCTCTTCGTGTGAGTGGAAGACATATTTGTGGCGGATCCCTGATCAGAGCTGACTGGATCGTAACTGCGGCACATTGTGTTTATAGCAACCCAAACCCAAGTCGATACACTGTTGTAGTAGGTACGTTACAATATAGAAACTGACTAGTTTGAGTTTATTGAGAGAAATCACCGCATTTACTACAGTGACTAAGAAGGCTATGCAATCTAAAACTCTTGTTTTCCTTAGCAATACACTCCGCCGGGGCATTCAAGGGAAATTTGAGTAGATGTACCGCCGAGGCCTTAAAAGCCTTTACCTTGTCGGGTTAAGACAAAAATCATTCATTTGACTATTTAAGAGAAGAGACCTTATTTCACGACCTTGACCCATATCGTTTCGCATACGGAAATGAAGTAATTATAAAACTAGCATCATAGAATACTCAGATCTTTCTTAGAAGAGATAGTTCATACCACTCAAGTAGACCGTTCATCGCCAACCTTCAGATTATTTTCCAGGCTTTCGATCCAAAAACACACCCTGTCCAAGACGTCAAATAGTGAAATTGTCAGAGATTGTACGTATGACCTATTCAAGACTCAAGACCCGAAAAAAAACCATACCCTGTTCAACGGCACGTGCATACCTCTCTAGGTCTCACAAGGGAGTGCCCCCCTGTATCGTTTGTACCACTTCAATGAAATTCTAGATAAATTATAAAAACCAATCAGTCAATAGAGCCATTGGCTCCTGCGAACTACAACGGTCAGTGTCGCGCGAAAGGTAAGTACTTTTAAAACATCCTCAGGTACCTCCATCAGGGACTTGCAACTCAACTGGCAAGCTTTGAAACATAGTGCAACTTTTACAATTTTGAATTATTCCCTACTTACTTGAACTTTTCTTTAATTTTTCAAGTGCGTACAATGATACCACTATCCTGCAAATAGTAGTCCGATCCTGTCATTATTTCAGAGGCTCAGCCGGGGAATAGTAGTATACCATCACTGTACCATAACACCCGAATTAATTATTAGCCATTTTCCCAAAATTCCCAATGTTTTTCTCAAAGTTAATCTATTCCTAAAGGAAACGTAGTGCTGGGTACTGTTTAAGACTGTTTTAGGAAAGCTAAGCCGCTCACTTTTATAACATCACAGGCGGCCACAGACGAACTGGAACCACTTCTGTACAACAAACACTTAGAGTGAAAACTCTTCATAAACACGAGGAATTCACCTTGCGGAATCTCAAAAATGATGTGGCAGTTCTTCAGTTGGAGCGACCCGTGAAACTGAGTGACAAAGTAAATACTATTTGTCTCCCAAACAAGAAGGCAAACTTGAACGCCAAATGTTACATAACAGGTAGGGTTTGAATTTCACGCGCTTTATGATGCCGTAAAACGTAGCCAATCACCTGCGCAACATTATGCTTTTGTTTCCCCACTAAAATGCTCCACCTTAATTCCCTGGGGATGAGGTTGTCTATCATCACTTCCCTTCCCCAGTGAAGTTTTGCGAGATAGACGTCTGCATTTTGGTTTAAAAAAATGCCATTGTACTGATAGACAAATCGGAGACGTTATAGATCATAGAAATGACTTCAACCCATATTAATAGAACCAGGAGCCGCATGGTCAAAGCATTTTTCCCAATTTTATATCACCGCCTAAAAGTCGAAGAAGTCCTCGTGGTACTATTACGTTAGTAGATAAGTAATAGCACCAAACTTAACGTCAGAGGTATAAGCGATCACTTCTAGTCGTCTTTGATAAGTAGACTGGTACTTCATAGGCTTGACATCCGAGTGAAAGGCTTTCTTTTTCTGAAAAAAAAAAAAGGTATATTTCTTATATTTCGCTACATTTACTCTATTTATTTAATATTTATTCATTTATCTATTTATATTTTTTTATTTTTGGCGAGTAAATCTCCATTTCTCATACAACCTCACGCTTCAGAACGTTTATAGTCTACAGGGTGTTTCAAAAGTTCGTTCCGATTTTTTATTCGCTTAAATTTCACTGATTATTAACAAAACCCTTTTGTAAAACTTAGAATTTTATTCATTATTTATTTAACATTGAATAACTAAAATATTAGTAACCAGAATGTATTTATGTATGTTTTCTGACATTTTCTAAGCGGTGAGGTATAGAATGTACGAGCTCCCAAGGCGTGTCCAAAGTCACATTCTTCCAGGCGAAGCGTTGTCACTGTCTAAGCTCGTCCAGTGTTTTGGGCGCTGGATCTTTGTATTTTGTCTCGTCTATGATAATCCAGATGGTCTCAAGGGGGTTCACATCACATGAGTTTGCCGGCCGGTCCTCCTTTGGTATAAAGTTGGCAAATCCTTCTGACACCATGCTTGCATGAAGTGTGCACGGCCTTTTCCTCTTCAAGGCTTTCCAAGTTTTTTGGTAACTCATCCCCATACCAATGTGCTCGAAACTTTGATCGATAATGTGAAGTTGAAATTTTTTTACCTTTCTGTTTTGTAGAATTTTATTAAGCATATACTTACAGCTTTTTCGATAATATTTCTCGCACAGTTTGTGAAACAACGGCCATGCACTCCTTGGTTTGTCTTCTAAGGTCTTTACTTTTGACCACTTGTTCGGTCGTCGTTCAGACTTCTACAACAATTTGACAATTTTTTTTGACTGAATGGCCAGAAGACCATAAAAATAGATGCCTGAGCTCTAGCACAAACAGTGTAGGCCTTCATTTTCATGAAGGAGTAAAGAAAATGAAAGAAAACGATAAAAATACTAAAATAGAAAACCTACAAAATGGGCAGGAAAAGTATGGCGGGAAAAACCTCGCGTACGTGTACGGTTGGGGCAAAAATTAAAAAAAAATTATAATTTCTTCAAATTTTAGTTTGAAATTGCTTTTAACGGTTATTTAGATAAATTTCTTACCAGAGTCAGTTTACATTTGCCTAAAGAAGCACTCAATGCTTTGCGCAAAATACAATTTACAATCGGAACGAACTTCTGAAACACCCTGTACCCTTTGTAAACATCGTGGTCTGAATAGCATGTTATTATATCGCTCTGGCCCCACTTGTTCAAACGTTGGATAGCGCTATCCACCGAATAAATCACTATCTAACAGGGCCCGGTCCCTGAGAGGCTGACTAGCGCTAATCCAGGATCAAAATTTTGTTCTTTTTTTGTATTTTACCTTCCTATGTATTGCTTGAAGTAATCAATTTAGGTTTCTGGGAAATTGTCCACCTACCCCTCCCCTAAGCCAACATTATCCGTTTTTCTCACTTGGAGCAAAATGTTGGCTTAGGGGAGGGGTAGGTCGTCAGTTTCCCAGAAACCTAAATTCATCAGCTTAAAGTAACATTTCGTGTTATCATTAGTGTTTCTGTAGGCTCAAAGCTGCTCAACAGTGTTTTGTAAATTTGAGTTGCATGCTGTTAGGCAAGAAAACCTTGCTTATAATTGGCTTAATCCTGGGCCTGTCTACATGGTGGTGGGGGACCCCAGGTAGGTGAGGTAGCCAGCTTAGGTGCGTTAACCCGGCTGTCCATATAATCTCTCATTTTAATCTGATCAAGTTTACATGATGGGTGGGGTGACCCGCCGCATGTTACCTCACCTATCTGGGGTCCCCCACCTCCATGTAAACAGGCTCTTAACCATCTTTCGAGGAACCGGGCCCAGATAAGTACAATACATGTATTAGGGAAACCAATTGTACTATTCACTGGATAGAGATTTACCCAGTGGATAGCGCTGTCCATTTTTTGAACAATTCGTCGCCCAGAATGCTGCGACACATCCGGGACGTCCTTACGGTCCAGGGCGCCATATTTCAAAAGCTTCCTTCTGACAAAGACGCCAAAATACAAAGAAAGTGGGAAGAAATGGCGAAACAAGGTGTAGGTTTTACTCCATCACAAAAAGCTAAGTGCTTTGGTGGTTAAGTTTACCCAGACGTTTTCAGAAGAGGTGTCGAGGATTTAGTTAAGACTATTTTCATTTTCCTGGAACTTGTAAGTATCCATATATGCACTTAACGTTTGCTCACTTGTAGGGTGGGGTCGTATTTCTGGCGGAGGACCAGCAGCAAATATCCTGCAGCAAGCCAAGCTACCCCTGGTCTCCCATACTGACTGTAGAAAGAAGTATGGCTCATTAGTGGATCCCCGTGCTCATTTGTGCGCTGGCGAGGGACGCGCAGCTGCCTCAGGTGGATGTAATGGGGACAGTGGTGGACCACTGGCTTGTGAGATGGGAGGAAAGTGGTATCTCCATGGAGCTGTCAGTTTTGGCAGGCGAAACTGTCCTACTACTCACTTCACCGTGTTTGCCAGGATAACCAGCTACAAATCATGGATTCTGAAAAAAATAGGTAATTAAGTACTTTCACGGCTATGAGCTTTCTTTAGTAGTAACGGGGAAATTTCGCGATCGTTCAAAAACTCTCTATTTTTAAAGCTTACTTACAATAGTTAAGATAATGCATCAGTCATCCCCCAACCTCCCCCCCCCCCCCCCCCCTGCCCCCCACCAACCTTCAGGTTAAAGCCGTGGCTTGAAGCAGACAGCTCAACAACGCCCGGGATTCAACTAACGATCAAGACGGGGATAACCCAGGAAATTTCCCATATGTATCAGTGTCAACAGGGCCCAAGCCACATTTGCCACCAAAAGTAGCAAAGGATTGTGTAGAATAGATAGCGTTTGTAATGTTATCGGAGAACTCAGCGAGACAAAGTTGCCGGACACAAGAAATTCCATTGCAGACTTGAATTTGAGTCAGACCTGTATTCGATATGACTGACATGAATTAAGTGTTTTATTTGGTTCTGAAGTACTGATATTCTGCTATAGGGTCCCTCTGTCCCTGGTATTGGAAAACAGGCCATTTTGTTTCTCCATTTTCTATATGGTTAACGTTATAAGAAAGACTTATAGGGTTGATGTAGTAAGAAACATTCAAAGTCGTTCCTTAATTAAGTGAAAGGAAGTCAAAAGGATTTTGTGGACGTGGTTTGTGGACCTTTGTGGGGTGCCTCATCTTACCTCAATTTGTACCAACCCATTATATTCAGTAGTTGTCTATAAGTCTACAGTGATAAATTATGAAAAGTTCTTTGAGTGTACGGAGGATTTTTTTGTTCATGTCATCCACAGGAGAAGGAGGACAGAATCCACCTACCCCTTGAATCCTTCGAATCCCTGACCTCTGCAATGCCGGTACAGAGTTCTATCAAGTAAGCTAACAAGCCAACTGGGAGCAGGTCCGCGTTGAATTGGTTCGTTATATACCCGTGAAAGGAAGATGATGAAGTTATGAATATATGAAAATCATATATGTGAACTGCGGAGTGAAGAATTATATGCATGAAGAGCGGTTCGCAGAGGTCAAGGGTCGAATCCCGTACAAGACTGAATTTTTTCAGGCTTTCTTTTCGCAACTGCAAAAGTTGCGTATATATATGACTGCGATGGTCTTCATTCATATAATTCTTCACTCCGCAGTTCACATATATGATTTTCATATATTCAAAAGTACATCAACATCCTTTCACGGGTTCTCTCAGTTGGCTTGTTAGCTTAATTGGTAGAGCGCTGCACCGGCATCGCAGAGATCAAGGGTTCGAATCCCGTACAAGCCAGAATTTTTTTCAGGCTTCCTTTTCGCAACTGCAAAAGTTGCGTATATAACTGCCATGATCTTCATTCATATACTTCTTCACTCCGCAGTTCACATATATGATTTTAATATATTCACAACCTTAGCTGATAATTTTTTATTTAAGTTTATCTTTGTTTTAGATTCAAACATAACGCTCGGGATACATGTTGGTTTGAAATGAAACTGTGAATTTGCCATTTAAAAGAAAGGATGGGTAACAGCAAACTAAAAGTTGCTAAAGAAAATGGACTTGACTCTCTTCGCACTGACTTTTTGACGGCAACTTATCGTTGTTCTGGGATCTCATTGTGCCTCAACTGACAGTATTCTCAGAGTTCTAGTTTTTTCCCCCTCATGACATGACGAAAATTCGAGCTTATTCACTGGTCTTGGTACATAAATATGAAATAAAACAAAAGAAATGTATCATTCATTACGGAGACTCATGACGATTTCTTTTGCTTTATACCCCCAAGCCTAGTATGAATTTTATTACTGAAGATATTGAAATTGGTCTCTTAAAGCAAATGAACAGCCCTTGCTGATAGCAGGAATACTAACCAGTCAATATTAAATTGATCAACCTTTCTTTTCTTTAACTTTAACAGGTTGAATTCCATGATAAGAGGTCAAGATACACATCTTGTTTGGTACATTGTGTGTACTTACACTGATTTTCCTAGTTTATGCTAGGGACTTAAATTTACTGATGTTTTCAATGATTTAAATCTGCAATTAAAAAAAGAATGATTTTAAAAAAAATCCTGTGGACTTAATTGGTGGCTCCAGGCATTCCTTGTTCCTCATTAACTCCATACATCCTGATCTAGTTGAATGAATTAAGGGAGGGTACCGGCGTAAGCTGGCGCATTTAAGCCCTGAGCTTATACATCTTCGTAAGGCGTTTTAGGAGGGGCTTTTTATCCGAGAAAAAGTGTTGTAGATCAAAAATAAGTTCTGCGTTTTCTTCCTTTAAATTAAAATCCGTCATAGTAAATCGAATTCGTTTCAATACTTTTGAAGGAGGCTTATATCCGGAGGGGGGGACTAGGGGAGGGGGCTCATAATCAGATGTAGTTTACAAATAGATGGGCCTTTTATTTCTGATGGAGGGGGAAGGGCGGCTGTTAAGTGGGGGAGCTTATAAGCGGCAGTTAACGATATGTCTTGATACCCTGTAATAGACTGGCATCTAATCCGGGAGGGGGGGCGGGGATTGGTGAAAGACGTAATTAAGGTAGAGCTGTACACTTATTATTATGCATTGGGTTACGTGTGGCATGTTAGCCATTTAAATAACTTCTGTTTATACATGCTCAGGGCATGCGCAGCTCTTCACAATTTGAATTCAGTACACTGCACCAACCAGAAAAGCTAAACCTAACAGTGAAAATGTTACGCGTCTTTTGCGTGAAACTTTTGTGTCACTTTCACTTGTAACTGTGGCTTATCATCCAGTCCAGTAAAACACAGATTAGAAAGATGTTTCGCAGCCATTTTTGCTATACATTCATACGATAGCTGCTAAAAACATATTTATTAATATGAATCCTTTCAATCGAATGGGCTTGACTCGCTTTTCGGAAAAGCGAAGCGCGTTAGCAACTATGAAATTCTTACTAGTATAATCCTTTTGCTTCACTTAGATTGACATCTCACAATTAGTAAATGTCTCTTCCCAACTTCGGATCAATAGACCCTTACGCGGTTTTTTTCAACTTTTGAACAAACTTGCCCCCCACCATACAAACGTCTGTAAATTTTCGCAACCTTACGGCGCTATATCTTTGCTCGCTAAAGACGTATCACTTTCAAATTCGGCAATTTTTACTAATTTTAAGGCGCTTTTTCCAGTGGTGTCGACTGATTTTCCCTGACTTTTCCATGTCAAAAGTTGGAAAATACCTTGTAGGGGTCTGTAAAAATCCAAGTAGCGTAAGTCGAACTAGCTAGGCCGGCCTTTTTGAAGCAAAAAATATTAATCACCGGTGAAAATGTTTGGCTTTGAAAAACACGGAATTTTTACTGTTAAGTGAAAATTGTTATTAAGACTGAGATGTAACAACACTCATTATAAACACAAAACCACTCAACAAGCCCTGCGCAGTAATACCGACAAGCCCAAGGATAATATTTGATTCACTGGGCTGTTTTTTCCTCCATCTAATGTTGACAGGCTTATTTCAGCGACTCATAATAATAATAATAATAATGATAATAATAATAATAATCATGATAATAGCAGAAAAAAGAAACTATTAACTGCATTAACCTTATCAGAACTAAAGAGCTTTAATTATGTACAATTTTTTCACAGAAAAAAACAAATCCTAACCCGGTATGAAAGGCTTACCACGATCACAAGCTAACTGGCGTTAGAAAGCTCATAAAAATCTTGGAAACTGTGTAAATATTACGTGGATACGTGTTATTTGCAAAGAAGTGGTTCGTGCGTTTGAACCTCATTATTTCATCTTATCGTGTTCATGGTGTGCGCATTCTGCTATGGCCGGCTTCAGGCCCTTTTTTCATAATTGATCAGTTGACACGTCTAAGTGAAGATTTCTCTTAGCATAACTTAGTCACTCGATAAACATCATTTTCCTTTTGTTGAATTAAAACGTTTACTTACAATGTCAGGCCTGTAGAAGGCCTAAATTTAATAAACGACCCTAAATGTAATAAAGTCCTAAAAGTAATAACATTTTGTCCTAAATGTAATAACATTGTGTCCTAAATGTAATAGACTCTTAAAATGCAAATAACAGTAATTACTCAAATAAGCGCCGCATTAGGGGGTGGCGGGGGGGAATTTAATAAATACGGTACTACTACTAAGAGGTATTACTATGATTTTAAGCGCCGCGCTCAAATAAGCACCGCATTTTTGGAGAAAACATTTAATGAGCTTCGGTACATTTCCTTATGCACTGTGTAATTTGACGTTTACAAATAAATTGCTTGTAAAGGGACAAAATAAAAAAAATACCTGTAAGCCTTAAAAAGTTTTTCTTACTGCATTTTTGTTAAGAAATTTACTGCAAAAACCTTGGACGAAGATCCTGTTGCTTGTCAACGTTGGATCTCTAGAAAAGAGATCTAATCAACAAAAAAACGTTTATAAATAACTAAGATAGTACGCGCGCGTAACGCGCGCTGTGATTGGCCGAGAGATGTGTTTGCATGAGAGTACGTAAACATGTGTGGAGTCAAGATGTTTTGCTCTTCGTACGCTAGTCACACAAGCACGAATTTTAGAATATTTTTGAGTTGAAAACTCGACAAATTTACTTAACTTACCCATTCAATCGGCGGATGAAACTTGGAAAATCTTTTTGGAAAGCATCTTTATTGCAAAACAAGAACAGATGAGAAGTACATTAAGCTTCGTGTACAAGACTTCGCGACTGGTAAGAATTTCTCTCTTAACCAGTAACCTAAACAAAGAGTTTTTCTTTTTTCTCCGGAAAGTTATTTTATAAAAGCAATAGGAAACTTTTTTCCTGTGTTTGCATAGCCTGATAGACCCTGATATCAACAAACGCACGAGCTGGGAGAATTTTTGACAGCTATGCAAACCCGAGACGAAGTCGAGGGTTTGCATAACTGTCTCGAATTCTCCCAACCCCTCGAGTGTTTATATTAGGCTATGCAAACACAGCAAAAAAAAGTTTTATATCGTTTAAATATCCTTTTTTTAGAAAAATACTGTTACTTTGTCGTTTACAAGCAATTTATTTGTAATCGTTAAGTTTCACAGTGCATAAGAAAATGTACCGGATTTACGCGAATTAGCGCCGCGGCACTTATTTGAGAGCGGTGCTTAATACCATAGTAATACCGCTTAGTACCGTATTTACACGAATAAGCGCCGCACCGCTTATCAATCCCCCTAAATGCGGCCCTTATTCGAGTAATTATTGTAATTGGCAACTTCAGAGTTTATTAAATTAAGGGCAAATTGTTATTACATTTAGGACAAAATGTTATTACATTTAGGACTTTATTACATTTAGGCCTTCTACAAGGCCTTCAACATCGGAAAATTTATGTTAGTCCTCCGAGGACTCAAAACGTGGTCCGAGAGGTGTTTGCAAATGAGATTTAAGCTACTAAGTATACTTACTGAGAGCTCTCCATGGGTGCATAGACTTAAAGGTTGGCCGAGAGGACCGTGGCTCCCCTTTTTCTTTTTCAGTAAAATAAATAATGTCTATATAGCTGGCAAGTGTTCCGGTCACCCTTTTTTGAATTTTCAACTCTGGATCAGCCCCTGCAGTATCTGCTTAGGTTCCCATGCAGAAGAAACAGTTGTCTGACTGTGAGTCACTTATGAGTTTCTGACGGTTTCTGTTTGTTGTATATACATCTTCAGTGTGTAGCTGTTACGAGCAGGAAAATTGCCTTTCTCTTAACAAAGCAAGTAGATTTAAAACGTTCAGTCATTTACAGTTAATCTTTTTTGTCATCGTTGTTAAGATTTTTGACTCAATTTAGACAGAAGAAATTTTCAGGTTTGCTTGCTTATGATTGAACAGCTGTGGCTTTGCAGACAGGAAACATCTTTGCATGGAATCAGCTTTATCAAACTTTCGCAGCCGAATTATCGGCAGGATTTTTAGAAAAGTCATAAAAGATATATGATCATACATAAGAACAGCCAACGACCAAGAGAACGGTTGACTTGTACCATGATCATGATTATCTCCTTATTGTTCGTCGCGAGCGTATTTGGACCCTAGGACACTAAGGGTAAGTAGCGCACTACAAAGTAAGATTGCGCTTTAAATATTTTATGTTTAAATGAAAGTTTCATATATTGTCGTTTCTTTTTCTTTTTCTCTTTTTTTTTTGCTCAACAAATTCTATCTTTTTGCTAAAAGTGCACGTGCATATGAAACTTGGAAACAATGAGAGTGGATAATGAGGACGCTCACTTGCAAACACAAAATCTGGGGGAAAAATTGGTTATATTTGAGACCCTATTTAAAAGCCTTCTCTGTTTTCAATGTTCTTAAAACTTGCAGGGTATATTTATAGACGATTGATCTCGGGATTGTCAAATTTATAAAAAAAAATTATCGAGCGGTTTTTGAAAAATGCGAAATTTGTAGGCATGGACCAAATTACGTGCAAAAACTGTAACAAAAGCAGCTTAATGCAAGTTACTAAAATTCTTCTTACTCGCGATCACCCGGAGCAATTCTCCTCTTTTTTTGTACGCAGTTTTCCATGGAAACAAACCACTATAAGCCGCGTTTCCCAAGCTTATCATTTTCTTAAAAATTTAGCTAATTGTGTGGATAGCATGCTATTTTACTGTTTTTATGATGCTTAAAAATTCGTGTCAAAATATCTCAAACTCTCCCCTAGAATTTGTTCAAAATTTGCCGTAATTAAGGCAATTATGGCAGGTACAAACTCCCTTCAGCGATTTCTTAAAAGAAGCTCTTGGTACAGAGAAACACAAAGATAAATAAAAAACGTAGTGGCCTTGTTACGTTGCTATGGCGACTCCGATTGCAATAAAACCTAGATCATAAGAAATTTTCATCTTTATATAATACAGTTGTGGTAATCTTTTTCCCATATCTTCACTCATGGCGACGTAGTTAGTGCTCAAACTTGGGAGATATCTCCCCCCCCCCAAAAAAAAAAAATCCAGTCGAGCCACCGTAAACGGCCAGATGAAAACGACGGGACAAGCGTAATAAAAGCAAGAAAAAATAGTCACGCTGTCATCTTTGCCATTGGTCATTTGCATTAGACTAAATGAGTTGCGATCCCTTTGGCCTGAACCACGGATCGAGATCAGAGAGCTGTAGCTATTTCCAGGTGAACGCGCAAGTGCAACAGCTTCCATGTGGGTGGGTAGAGATACCCGTTTCTAGATATTTAGAAGTGATTTTGAGGGGGGTCTTCGTTTTTGGGTCTTAGGTCTTAGGTCTTCGTTTCCTACCCACCCGCTTTCAGGTTAGCAACCGTTATTGTTTCAAATTTCTTGAGGCTGCGCAGAAAGGTGAAAGTCCGCTATTTGAACGCTTTATTCGTGGACTTGCCGATTCAGAACCAGTCAGAGGTTTGGATCCGTAGCGCTGGCCATTCAGATCACCGCCCTGGGGATGAGAATCGCCTAAAAAGTTACTGAAGTGTAAGTTCCCTTTTGGTCTGCGACATATGGCGATAGGTATTAAGCCTATTTGTGCTGCCACTTGTCACGCATTAGTGAATTTGTTGATTTACCTGTAACCAGGATGCCAGTGCTTCCGGTTTATTTTTGGCAAAGACGAGAGTTGCTTTTTTATGTTCGTAATACCGTCGCCGCGCCCCATTTTTTTTCTTTATACCTTAATAAACGTTCCATTTAATCGCTGAGGAAGATTGGAGGGAGTAGAATTCAAAATAATGGTTACACGAGCAAAAACACTCGCCCACCCGGACTGGAGAAAAGACCTGCAGACTGGCAGTGCAGAGCAAGTAACCGGCGGGCGTTTACGGCGAGGTTGGATGCCATACTCCTTAGGGTTTTCCCTAAATTTTATTTCAAGACACCTTTCAGGGCCTGTTACATGGAGGTGGGGGGCCCAGGTAGATGAGGTAACCCTCTCAGCTGGGGTAATCCGCGTGTCCAAGTCCGAGTCGACCGTTTCGTAATTTTCTGGCTGTTTAACCACGAATTTTTCCCGATATATCTGTATAAACTGTGAGTTTTCACCCGATGTCACAGCATGCATTGCTAGCTGGATTTCTCGGGCATGACAACATTACTCTTAATAGACTACCTGTCCAACCTCTTGACGTTAATGGAGGTGGAAGTGAGATATGGAGTAGAATTCTATATAACACTAACCTTTTTTCGTTTTCGTGCCGAAGTCCGGCTGTCAGAGTGACTATGACAATGACAATGACAAATAAATTACATACTGTAGGTATTACTCAACGCGGCCCATCGAGTAGACTGGTGCTCTAAACAAGAAAGTGATAGATAACTCCCCCCTGCATTATAATAAACAACTTTGGGTTTATGCTTAGGGCATGGGCCCGTGAATAAACTGCAAATTTCTGAAATTTAAACAAATGCCGGGTAAATAAGGCAACGTTTCTCTTGAAACAGACTACGGAGGGCGTTTAGTTGAAAAATACGGCCTGTGTGTTCACGTCTGCTACTTCCCTGGCTTCACGTGGAAAAACACATCATAGGTAGCCCAAGCTAACGAGTGCAAATTCTTTTTGCATAACATTATGTTACAAGGGTTTGTTTGTGGATTGTTCCTAGAGGGCAGCAGATTTTCTTACCTTGTTTTCAAGTATTATTTATAACGTTTTCCTATTATGTGAGGTCGTTTCAGAGCAGTTTCGGTGACAAACTCACTGTTAATGTTAATTAACAGTTAATGAATGAGGCGGAGTATCTTATGAAGGAATTATGGAGATCAAAGAGGGTGTTATCCGTCGAGGCCGTAGGCCGAGGCGGATAACATCCTCCGAGATCTCCATAATTCTTCATATGATACGAAAGCCGAATTCAATAACTGTTTTATTATTCATTCAAAATAATTCCTAGTTTAAAAAACATAGCTAAAACATGCTTACCTCTATTGATCCATCGATGTTCAGTTCATCTTCGATAGTGTACGTTTAGGTTTGTCCAGCTCCGCAAATATTCTCCAAATAGCAGATGTAGCCCTTTAAGTTGTCTTCATGCTGTTCTTGCCATGTTTTTAGCCATTTTTTCGCCTAGTTCTTACTCTTGAATCGAGTGAAATGTCCGCCATTTTTTCAAGTTTACAACTAAAACAACTCAACCTCGTCCCCAGGTCTTCTCGGTTAACGGTGCCTTAACCTGCGAAAACGCTGCACTTTTGACGTCATTTCCTCGTTAAAGTCAAATTTCTTCCAAATTTGGTCATCAGTAACTGGTTATGGTGAATTAAACGTGTGCTTTTAGCCAATCAGAATCGGGGAAATATTTTGAATGAATAATAATGTTTGTTTATAATCCAAAAACGACAAGATCAGCTGAAATATTTTTCTGAAGGGGATAAATGGACAAATAAAATCGTCATATTTTCTGAAGTGTACAGAACAAAAAAGAATACTATTTCTGAGGTTATCTAAGAATAAATGCTAATTTCTGAAGGGGGTAACCCCAAAAATAATTTTCTGAAGGGCTCAAGCAATAAAAAACCTCATCAATAGGGGGGGGAGAGGGGGGGGGAGGGGGTGGATATAAAATGGAACGGCCCTCTAACTTTATTATATTATGAATCGATAAGCTCAAATAAACAAACCTACAGGCTGTATTCAAATGTTACAGGTTAGTTCAACTCTCAAGTCAATATAAATTAACTGACAACTTTATCAGAAACTTATGCTCTTCTCTTGTTTGCTTATTTACATGGGTCTGCCATAACCTTGAAGCGCCAGAACATACAATTTCCAGAGTATTCCATAGACGATTTGCAACAAAGAGTACAGTTATTTCTGCATTAAACCAAAAGAAATCAATCAATGGCATATCTGTGCATGCATCTTAAATTTTACGATTTATCTTTAAGGTTTTACAGTCAGGGGAGGATCCAGGATTTTTTTTAGGAGGGGGTGCACTCGTCTCTTGCTCTACTTCAACACCAATAAACCACATAGTCTTTTTTTTGCAGAATACCAGTTGTATTAGAAAACCGCAGGTCATTTCAGGGGGGGAGGGGTGCGCACCCCCTGCACCCTCCCCCTAGATCCGTTCCTGACAGTGTAAGCTTGCGCAAAGTTATTATATTAGAAAACCAAACGAACCACAATATCAAGAACATACCTTTCTGCAAGAATCCAGCTGAGTTTCTGACTTAGAAACATGCGTTATGTGAACACAAACTTCGCAATGGATCACATTGTGTCGAAATAACATGGATAATAGAAAGTCAGTCTTTCTATTATCCGAAAGTAACGAAAATACTCTGTTAGGGGGGTGAATGGTACCTTGAAAAACGTGGGTCTCGGAAAATTTTGTCAGGATCTCGAAATCTCGTAAGCGTTTATGATAAGTCTCGAAGTCTCGTTTTTTAATGGTTTGTTTTTACTTTTTTGAGACTTGAAACTTTTTACCAAAGAGTCTCGGGCTCGAATTTCTAACTGGGATGTCGGCGTCTCTGCGAGTCTCGGATTTTACCATTCACCACCCTTTCTGTTTGCAACGCTGTGTTGCTTTTGAAGTCCGCGTGCTATTAGACTGTTCACAGTCCCCTATTTTTTCGTGAGATCGTTTAGATATACCGCGTCTTACCGTCACGGGTATCTTGATTTTCAAATGCACCGAGGGGAC
>NC_133205.1:4113251-4223251 GCF_958299795.1 Porites lutea | reverse complement strand
TTGTCTCATTAGTCTTACAGCAAGCTAAAGCTGGAAAACGACAAAAGAAAAATACCGAGGAAAGTACTGAAAAAGAAAAAATTTAAATTTAAAGAACAAAGAATAAATTTCTAGCGAAAGAAAGAAAGCCTAAACATTGTTCGGGGCAAAAACATTCGATCAAATCATACTTGTAAATGCACTTGTAAATATTTTATGAGCCAGGCACCGATGGCAAATTATTCGTAAAAGACAAATTTCTTAAAATTTCTCACGTTTTCCCAGCAATCGAAACTGCACTTTGCTATTTGCAAATAGGCAAGAATAAAATGGAATGCAAAAAAAATCTGTTTTTGACTGCCCACACTTTGTTCTATTGAATAACCAGTTTATTGTTTCCAAGGAAGACAAACTAACTTTACCGAAAGTTGTCTATAATAGATCCTCGTTTGTCCAGGTGGTACAAGTGTGTAAAGTATTTCAGGTCTTTTTATTGTCATCTTGTGGTCGAAGGTTTGATTTCCAAAGAAGCTCTTTTAAGATAATCGTGGCTTCTCTTGTCCTTTTTTCCTTCCTTGTTTTGTTTTGCTTTGTTTCCAGGTTTTTTACCTGTCAACAAAGGATCTGCATCGCGAATATGCAATTTTTTTGCTCCGAACGATGATCTAAACGTGGACACACATTTCGTTCAACAAACACTACCATTTGCCTACATTTGATCAATTTGCGCTCTATATTTGATCAATTCGCTGTCCATTAAGCTCGTTAGTCATCGCTAATATAGTTGTCATTCTTCTTATTTTGTTTACATTTTTTATCATTATTTTTCGATCACGTATATGGGAGGATCCGCACTTCTTATGTATACAAAGTTTCCCTGGTGATCTATCTCAAGGCTTAAAAATGTTATAAAAGAGACTGGGAAGATCATAAAAGTCCAAAACGGAAGTCTCTTCAAGAGAAGAACCCAAGTGATGATTTCTCTTTTTTTGCTCGCTTTATTTGGCCTCGTGCCCTCCTTTTCTGAAGGTTAGTGATAAAGCACTATTAAGTTAAACCGTTGTACTGTCTCCCTCATAGCTTTGTCGACTGGTTGTTATCGGAATGTTCCGTTTGTAACTACTCTAACCGAATCTTGTAGTTCTTGATTTTTAAAAAAAAAAAAAAATAGCTGCAGTCGAAATTGCCAGGTAAAAAGCGCAACTAAACTGGCAATTAATTGATCTGATTAATTGGTATTGAAAGCATTTTCACTAACAGCATTAAGTGAGTAAAAAAAGTACATACAATGTAGAAGCTCTCGTGAGCGGACACCCTCGCCAGGGACGGCAAAAAGGTGTCCGTAAGCGGAACTGGTTACTTACGGGAATGTTTGTATGGGAGTTGAGAAAAAAGGGGTTCTGTGATGGTGGCCATAAGTAGAGCTGCTCGCTTACGAGGGCTTCAACTGTAGTTAGTTTAACTCTAATAAAACGCTCGGTGAATTTCATGGTACTTTTAATGTTTCTAGTTTTAGTTGACAAAAAAAGAGAAGAAAAGAAACTTGGAAAAACTTGCCTGGTATAAAAGAAACTTAACGAAACATTTTCCCCAGTTGCGTTTTGGCAATAGGAAGTTATTTGATTTATCGCCAATCTCGTTCCCAGAGGGTAGTCAGCGCAACGCTGACCAAAAGGATTGCGGCCTCTGGGAACGAGATTGATTTATCGCAACCAATGTTCCCTGTAGGATGTGGCATGCGTCCAGCCCTCTCCCGAGTGGTGAATGGCCAGGACGCCAGCCCTCATTCCTGGCCTTGGCAGATTTCTCTTCGTGTGAGTGGAAGACATATTTGTGGCGGATCCCTGATCAGAGCTGACTGGATCATAACTGCGGCACACTGTGTTTATAGCAACCCAAACCCAAGTCGATACACTGTTGTAGTAGGTACGTTACAATATAGAAACTGACTAGTTTGAGTTTATTGAGAGAAATCACCGCATTTACTACAGCGACTAAGAAGGCTATGCAATCTAAAACTCTTGTTTTCCTTAGCAATACACTCCGCCGGGGCATTCAAGGGAAATTTGAGTAGGGATGTACCGCCGAGGCCTTAAAAGCCTTTACCTTGTCGGTTTAAGACAAAAATCATTCATCTGACCAGCCTGTTTAAGAGAAGAGACCTTATTTCATGATCCTGACCCATATCGTCTCGCATACGGTAATTAAGTAATTATAAAACTAGCATCATAGAATACTCAGATCTTTTTGAGAAAAGATAGTTCATACCACTCAAGTAGACCGTTCATCGTCAACCTTCGGATTATTTTCCAGGCTTTCGATCCAAAAACACAACCTGTCCAAGACGTCAAATAGTGAAATTGTCAGAGATTGTACGTATGACCTATTCAAGACTCAAGACCCCCCAAAATCCATACCCTGTTCAGCGGCACGTGCATACCCCTCTTGGTCTTATAAGGGAGTGCCCCCCTGTATCTTTTGTACCACTTCAATGAAATATTAGATAAATTATAAAAACCAGTCAGTCAAAGAGCCATTGGCTCCTGCGAACTACAATTCAGTGTCGCGCGATAGGTAAGTACTTTTAAGACATCCTCAGGTACCTCCATCAAGGACTTGTAGCTTAACTGGCAAGCATTGGAACATAGTGCCACTTTTACAATTTTGAATTATTCCCTACTTACTTGAACTTTTCTTTAATTTTTCAAGTGCGTACAATTATACCACTATACTGCAAATAGTAGTCCGATCCAGTCATTATTTCAGAGGCTCAGCCGGGGTATAGTAGTATACCATAATACCCGAATTAATTAAGCCATTTTCCCAAAATTCCCAAGGTTTTTCTCAAAGTTAATCTATTCCTAAAGGACACGTAGTGCTGGGTACTGTTTGAGACTGTTTTAGGAACGCTGAGCCGCTGACTTTTATAACATTACAGGCGGCCACAGGCGAACTGGAAGCACTTCTGTACAAGAAACACTTAAAGTGATAACTCTTCATAGACACAGTGGATTCACGAGGCACAATCTCAAACATGATGTGGCAGTTCTTCAGTTGGAGCGACCCGTGAAACTGAGTGACAAAGTAAATACAATTTGCCTTCCAGACAAGGATGCAGACTTGAACTCCAAGTGTTACATAACAGGTAGGGTTTGAATTTCACGCGCTTTATGATGCCGTAAAACGTTGTCAATAACCTGCGGTACATTATGCTTTTGTTTCCTCACTTAAATGCTCCACCTTAATGCTCTGGCTTTTTTTCTCCACTTAGTAAATGCTCGGTCTCCCCCAAAACTCACTAAAATGTTCGATAAAGCTCATCCGTCCGAAGATTTCCCTTTTTTTATTAACTTTAACGTTTCGGAATTTTATCTTAAAGTGTTCTTAAAGTGTTCGCATTCTGAAATCTTTTTTTTTTTTAATTTTCATTTTTTTTCCGAAAAAGACTGACAGTAGCTTTCCGGGAAAGTTACTCTAAAATGCGCGAATATTGCTTAATGCTTTTGCCTCACTAAAATGCTCGCAAAAATAATGCGAGCATAGTGTACAAACGCCATCGAATCACTGAGACAACTTCGGGACCATATTATTATTATCATTATTATTATATTGTTTTTTTTAAAAATCCTTTTCGGACTCTTGCGCGCGATTAGCCTGCAAATACAGCCGCTTAAACCTCGTAAAGTAAGTAAAAGCTTTATTAATGAGTCAGTGTATTTAGTTTTCACAACTAACTGGGGACACACACAAAAAATTAAAATTATTTACAAAAGAAATAAAAAAAACGTATATACCATTAAAATATGTAATATAAAACGTAGTGTCCAAAAACTGCAAAGGTTACAGCAGCTATTGCTGTTGTTTAAGACTGACGTTAGGTCTTTTTTCCTAATGTTCTTTTTAAAAGGTTCAATATTCGAGGATCCTTTCAATTTTTTATCTAGTTTCGACCATATATGAGGTTCTTGATATCTAAGAGAATGTTTTCCATAGTTAATAGTGTTAAAAGTAGGAATATCAAAATCATTGTTTCTTAGTGAATAACTGGTGCTTTTCTGCTTAAATAGTTCGTTCTCAGACAGAGAAGCCTGAGAACGAGATTGCGCCCGCCTATCATCCATCCTTGTCCCCACTGCTTCTCTTCCATTTCTTTAAGGGAAAGCCCTGGGGATGAGGTTGTCTATCATCGCTTCCCTTCGATTCCCCAGTGAGGTTTCGCGAGATGCATTTTGATTAAAAAAAAAAACTCCATTGTACTGATAGACAAATCGGAAACGTTATAGATCATAGAAGTGACTTCAACCCATGTAGAACCACGAGCCGCATGGTCAAAGCATTTTTCCCAATTTTATATCACCGCCTAAAAGTAGAAGAAGTCCTCGTGGTACTATTACGTTACGTAGATACGTAATAACACCAAACTTAACGTCAGAGGTATAAGCGATCACTTCTATTCGCCTTTGATAAGTAGACTCATAGGCTTGACATCCGAGTGAAAGGCTTTCTTTTTCTGAAAAAAAAAAAAAATAAATAACCGGTATATTTCTTATATTTCGCTACATTTACTCTATTTATTTTTTAATATTTATTCATTTATCTATTTATCTATTTTTATTTTTGGCGAGTAAATCTCTATTTCTCATACAACTTCGCGCTTCAGAACGTTTATAGTCTACTCTTTGTAAACATCGTGGTCTGAATAGCATGTTATTATATCGCTCTGGTCCCAGTTGTTCAAACGTTGGATAGCGCTATCCACCGAATAAATCACTATCCAACAGGGCCCGGTCCCTGAGAGGCTGACTAGCGCTAAACCAGTATTAAATTTTTGTATCTTTTTTTTGTTGTTTACTTTAAACTACCAGCAGTCTCTCTTTTTTCTGTAGTCCGTCGGGCAAAACGCGAGACACGCAAATGGCCACGCGCGTGACTGATGGGGCCAGTCTCTCTTTTTTCTGTAGTCCGTCGAGCAAAACGCGAGACACGCAAATGGCCACGCGCGCCCTCGTTTCGCGCATCTCGCGGCTTCGCCGCTCCCGCGCGCGTGCATTGCTCTCACTAAATCTGTAGAAAAAGAGAGACTGCTCGCAGTCTATTGTTTTTTACCTTCCTATGTATTGCTTCAAGGAATCAATTTAGGTTTCTGGGAAATTGCCCACCTACCCCTCCCCTAAGCCAACATTATCCGTTACTTCTCACCTGGGGCAAAATGTTGGCTTAGGGGAGGGTAGGTGGTCAGTTTCCCAGAAACCTAAAGTAACATTTCGTGTTATCATTAGTGATTCTGTAGGCTCAAAGTTGCTCAACAGTGTTTTGTAAATTCGAGTTGCATGCTGTTAGGCAAGAAAACCTTGCTTATAACTTGGCTTAATCCCGGGTCTGTCTACATGGAGGTGGGGGACTCCAGGTAGGTGAGGTAACCCGCTTAGGTGGGGTAACCCGCCTGTCCATATAATCTCTCATTTTAATTTGATCACGTTTACTTGATAGGTGGGGTGACACGTCGCATGTTACCTCACCCATCTGGGGTCTCCCACCTCCATGTAAACAGGCTCTTAACAATCTTTCGAGGAACCGGGGCCAGATAAGTACATGTATTAGAGAAACCAATTGTGTTATTCACTGGATAGAGATTTACCCAGCCGATAGCGCTATCCACCTTTTGAACATTTCGTCGCCCAGAATGCCGCGACACATCCGGGACCTTCTTAAGGTCCAGAGCGCCATATTTGAAAAGCTTCACTCGGACAAAGAAGCCAAATTACAAAGAGAGGGGGGAGAAATGGCGAAACAAGGTGTACGTTTTACTCCATCACAAAAAGCTAAGGGCTTTGGCGGTTAAGTTTACCCTGACTTTTTCAGAAGAGGTGTCTAGGAATCAGAGACTATTCTCATTTTCCTGGGACTTTTTAGTATCCATTTATGCACATAACGTTTGCTCACTTGTAGGGTGGGGTCGTATTTCTGGCGGAGGACCAGCAGCAGATATCCTGCAACAAGCCAAGCTACCCCTGGTCTCCCATACTGACTGTAGAAAAAAGTATAGCATAGTGGATCGCAATGCTCATTTGTGCGCTGGCGAGGGACGCGCAGCTGCCTCAGGTGGATGTAATGGGGACAGTGGTGGACCACTGGCTTGTGAGATGGGAGGAAAGTGGTATCTACATGGAGCTGTCAGTTTTGGCAAGTTTTTTTGTCCTACTACTCACTTCACCGTGTTTGCCAGGATAACCAGCTACAAATCATGGATTCTGAACAAAATAGGTGATTAAGTACTTTCACGGCTATGAGCTTTCTTTAGTAACAAAGAAATTTCACGATCGCACAGAAACTCTCTATTTTGAAAGTTTAGTTACAATAGTTAAAATAATGCATCAGTCATCGCCCACCCCCCCCCCCCCCCTCCCCTCCCCCCACCGACCTTCAGGTTTAAGTCGTGGCTTAAAGCAGACAGCTCAGCAACGCCTGGATTCAATTAACGATCAAGACGGGGATAACCCAGGAAATCTCCCGTATGTATCAGTGTCAGCAGGGCCCAAGCCACATTTGCCACCAAAAGTAGCAAGAGATTGTGTAGAATAGATAACGTTTGTAATGTTATCGGAGAACTCAGCGAGACAAAGCCGCCGGGCACAAGACATTCCATTGCAGACTTGAATTTGAGTCAGACCTGTACATGGATTAAGTGTTTTATTGGGTTCTGAAGTACTTATATTCCGCAATAAGTAGCAATAGGGTCCCTCTGTTCCTGGTATTGGAAAACAGGACATTTTTTTTTCTGCATTTTCTATAAGGTTAACGTTATAAGAAAGACTTACAGGGTGAATGTAATAAGAAACATTCAAAGTCGTTCCTAAAGTGAAAGGAAGTCAAAAGGATTTTGTGGACGTGGTTTGTGGATCTTTGTGGGGTGCTTCATCTTACCTCAATTCGTACCAACCCATTATATTCAGTGGTTGTCTATAAGTGCACAGTAGTAAAATATGAAAAGTTCTTTGAGTGTACGGAGGATTTTTTTGTTCTTGTCATCCACAGGAGAAGGAGGACCGAATCCATCTACCCCTCAGACTACCCCACCACCCCGACCCACTACACCTGGAGTTGAGCCATTGTTAAATTATCATAAAGTTATACGGGTCAAGAACTGGAGGAAACAGTGATTGAAAACTGATCTGCCTAATAGTTGATAATTTTATATGAATGAAGTTCATGGCAGTTATATACGCAACTTTTGCAGTTGCGAAAAGGAAGCCTGAAAAAACTTCTGGCTTGTACGGGATTCGAACCCTTGACCTCTGCGATGCCGGTGCAGCGCTCTACCAATTAAGCTAACAAGCCAACTGGGAGCAGGTCGTTGAATTGGTTCGTTATAAACCCGTGAAAGGATGATGATGTAGTGTTATGAATATATATATATATATATATATATATATATATATAAATCAGATATGTGAACTGCGGAGTGAATGAAGACCATCGCAGTTCTATATATATATGTACCGTATTCATTCGAATAAGCGCCCAACCTCGAATTAGCGCCCACCTCGAATAAGCGCCCAGCCTCGAATAAGCGCCCACACCACCTCCCTCTCCCTCAAACTCAAATTCAAATAAGCGCCCACCCCTTTTCTGGTCCTTCCCACCCAAAAAACCTTAAATAAGTACTAATAAGAGACTTGCCCGAAGACGGAGTTTTCTTCAGAGCATTTTACAGAAACCTTGCTTTGTTACATCTTCGCGTTTTATTATTACCATTTATTGTATTGTTGCAAAATTAACATACTAAACTTGCTGAAAATGGTGAAAATTTAGTAAGCACCCAGCCTAGAATGAGCGCCTACTCTCAAGGTCCAAAAATTTAATAAGCTCCCAGGGCGGTTAATCGAATAAATACGGTACGCAACTTTTGCAGTTGCGAAAAGAAAGCCTGAAAAAAATTCAGGCTTGTACGGAATTCAACCTTTGACCTCTGAGATACCGGTGCAGCGTTCTACCATTCTTTTCATTCATATAATTCTTAAAAGAAAATGGACTTGACTCTCTTCGCCCCGACTTTTTTACGGCAACTTATCGTTGTTCTGGGTGTCATTGTTCCTCAACTGACAGTATTCTCAGAGTTCTAGTTTTTTTCCCCCTTCATGACATGACGAATATTCGAGCTTATTCTCTGGTCATGGTATATAAATATCTATATATATTATTGTTTTTTTCAATTATACATTTTCTGCAAATTATATGGTTAAGGAAAGTTTTTTTAAAATTTAAGTTTTACCTAGTTATTTATTCATTTATATTTTTTTCCACAGACTGCAAGGATCAGTATAGTCGGTGTCTGCTTTATAGACGCTACTGCAGCCGCAGTAGTACCTTCCGGAGACTTTGCAAAAAGACTTGTCAAGTCTGTAAGAAATAGCAAATGCAAGTGTTTAAGATAAGTCCCAACAAAAATACGAAAATGGCTTGTAGGAGCTGTTGCTGAGGGGGTGGGTGTTAGATACCACAAACTCCAAAAATGTTTCAAATTGATTAGCTTTTTCGTACCAAAAGCAGTAAAAACGCTATCTGATAAGGCGTATTCTCTACTTTCTGTTACAGTCAAGACTGCGAGTTTTCTTCTCTTTTTCTTTTCAAAGTGTACTCCGGCGTGCCAAGCACGCGAGCTCCGAGGGCGAATCCGAGAGCCGCGATAAACGAGGGCCGAGAAGAAGAAAAAATAACGTCTATTCTCATCTCGTCCCAGCGTCTCATTGTGACGTCGTGGTTTGCAATCGCGCTGGCTGCTGGGAAGAGAGTTAGACGGATTTGAAGAGAAAAAAGGATATTAGCCATGACACTTGCCATGAATATGGCGAAAACGAGTCAGTCATGTTTGGAAGATTTCGTTAAAACTACATTTAGAAAAATAATGCTCCCGCAAAAACAAGGCAATCCACATCACACGTGTTTCAACTTTACTGATTGTAGATAGAATATTTATTCATTCATTCCGAGCCGGATGTAACTAAAATGGGGAACGAGGTGCTGGGAACGAGGACAGGGAACGGAAATTAAAAAGAAAAATTGGAACAAAACCTAACTTGAATCGAAGCCCTAACAGTAACTTCATTTCCAATTCTCTCCTTTGTTCCCATTTTTTATTTTCCCGTTCCCTTTGCTTGTTCCCTACACCTCGTTCTCCGCTTCAGTAACATCCTTGCGAGCCTACAAAGCTATAATCCAATTACTGAGATTCTGGTCATAAACGCATGCCGTAGCCTTGCCCTTAATACACCTGTTAATAGGCCAATTTCCATATATTTAAATTCAAACTTGGCCAAGAGGCGTGGGGAAATAAAACAAAAGAATTTATATATCATTCATTACGGAGACTCAGGACGTTTTCTTTTGCTTTACACCGGCCCCAAGCCTAGTATGAATTTTAATACTGAAGATATCGAAATTGGACTATTAAAGCAGATGAATAGCCCTAGCTGGTAGCAGGAACACTGACCAGTCAATTTTAAATTGATCAACCTTTTTTTATTTCAACAGGTTGAATTCCATGATAAGAAGTCAAGATACACATCTTGTCAGTGGTACATTGTGTGTACTTACACTGATTTTCCTAGCTTATACAAGGGACTTAAATTTACTGACGTTTTCAATGATTTAAATCTGCAATTAAAAAAGAATGATTTTAAAAAAAATTCCTGTGGACTTAATTGGTGGTTCCAGGCCTGCCTTGTTCCTCATTAACTCCTGATACATCCTGCATGATCTAGTTGTATGAATTAAGGGCGGGTACACCGTAAACTGGCGCTTGTTAGCCCTGATCTTATACATTTTCGTTTTAGGACGGCTTATCCGAAAAAAGCGCTGTAGATCAAAAATAAGTTTTGCATTTTCTTGCTTAAATTAAACACCGAAACGTCAGAATAGAGAGTTTAAGCTTCACGTATACGGCAACGGCAAACGTCAGATTCAAGTTGAGAATTTTCTCAGAATAGAAAATGAGCAGATGAAAATAGCGCAAAATAATTCTTATGGACAAAAATTGACTGAAACTACTAATAAAGGGGTAAAAATAATGAAAATAATGAACAGTAAGCGACAATTAAAGAGGAAACAACACCTGTTTGTCTATTTTGAACCAACCATGTTCCGGGCATGCGCAGCCTTCACAGTTTGAATTTAGTACATTGCACCAACCAGAAAAGCTAAACCTAACAGGCCAAATAGAATGTTACGTGTCTTTTGTGTCAATATGTAACTTTGGGTCTCTGTAGGGTCTCTTTGTAACTGTGGCTTAATATCCTCTTGTGTAAAACACAGATTTCGAAAGATGTTTTCGCAGTCCTTCTTGCCTTACATTCATTAGGCAGGAACTAAAAAAAATAGTTAGTAAAATGAATCCTTTCGATCGAATGGGCTTGACTCGCTTTTCGGAAACTTACTAGTACAATCCTTTTTAGATTATCTCGAAATTAAAAGTAAATGCTTCTTCCAAATGTATGACCAGTTAGAATCCAGGAAGCGTAAATATCTATAAGGGCAGCGTAAGTCGAACTAGCTAAGGGGATGGGGTAGAAAGGTCGCCCTTAAAAATATGTGTGCGGGGCCTATTTGGAGCACAAAATATGTATCACCGGTGAAACTGTTTGGCTCTGAATAACAGGGAATTCAGTTTACTGTTAAGTGAAAATCATTTACTAAAATAAATGCAACAACACTCATCATAAAATTAAAACCATTCAACAAGCCTGAGCACTAAACATAAACACCGACAAACCCAGTGTTAATCTTTGATTCAGCTGGGCGCTTTGTTCCTTCATCTAATGTTGACAGCTTATTTCGGCGGCCCATAATAATAATAATAATAATAAACAGAAAAAAGAAACTATACTGAATTCAACTTATCATGAGTAACGAGCTTTAATTATGTATAATTTTTTCACAGAAAAAACAAATCCTGACACGCTTTAAAACGCTTACCACGATCACAGGCTAACTGGCGTTAGAAAAGACAGGAAAATCTTTGAAATTGTGTAATATTAAGGGATACGTGTTATTCGCATAGAAGTGGTTCGTGCATTTGAACCTTATTATTTCATCTTATCGTGTTCATGGTTTGCGCATTCTGCTATGGCCGGCTTCAGGCCCTTTTTTCATAATTGATCAGTTGATCCGTCTACGTAAAGATTTCTCTTAGCATAAGCTTAGTCACTCGATAAACATCAGTTTGCTTTTCTTGAATTAAAACGTTTACTTGCAATGTCAGGCCTTCAACATCAGAAAATTTATGTTAGTCCTCCGAGGACTCAAAACGTGGTCCGAGAGGTGTTTTCAATTGAGATTTAAGCTTCTAAGTCTAACTGAGAGCTATCCATGGGTGCATAGACTTAAAGGTTGGCCGAGAGGACCGTGGCTCCCCTTTTTTCTATTTCGGTAAAATAAATAATGTCTATATAGCTGGCAAGTGTCCCAGTCACCCCTTTTGAATTTTAACCTCTAGATCAGCCCCTACAGTATCTTCGTAGGTTCCCATGCAGAAATTAAACAGTTGTCTGAATGAGTCACTGATGAAGAGTTACTGACAGTTTCTGATCGTTGTATATACTTCAGTGTGTAGCTGTTACGAGCAGGTAAATTGCATTTCTCTTAACAAAGCCTGTAAATTTAAAATGTTCGATTTACAGTCAATCTTTTATGTCATCGTTGTTAAGATTTTTGACTTAACTTTGACAGAAGAAGTTTTCAGGTTTGCTTGCTTATGATTGAACAGCTCTGGCTTTGCAGACAGGAAACATCTTTGCATGGAATCAGCTTTATCAAACTTTCGCAGCTGAATTGTCCGCAGGATTTTTAGAAAAGCCATAAAAGATAAATGCTTATACATGAGAACAGCCAACGACTAAGAGAACGGTTGACTTGTATCATGATCATGATTATCTTCTTATTGTTCATCGCGAGCGTATTTGGACCCTCGGACACTAAGGGTAAGTAGCACAGTACAAAGAAAGATAAATCATTGCTATTTAAATATTTTATGTTTAAATGAAAGTTTCCTTTATTGTCGTTTCTTTTTCTTTTTCTCCTTTTTTTGGCTCACTAAACCACTGAAAAATAAAATCATACTTTATCTTCAAGAAACAGCTTACAGTGTAAGTGTAAGCGTTTTCGGCCCTATTTCCCGTCAAAAAAGATATAGGGAAAGATGAGATTGCAATCCTTGGTCTGCAATATTCAGCAGTGTGCAATTATTTTATACCCCACCATTTGCTTATTCTAAACAGTAGCAAGCCAAGATAAACTTAGCCAAGTTAATTTTTTCTATGGTCCTACGTCTTTTAGCCATCTCGGAGATAGTGTTAGCACTGATACCTGACCAAGAGTTGGATTCAAAGTGGAAAAATTTGTGCATATAAAAAAATTCAGTTTATACATGACACTAAAACATATTAAGTGTTTGGATTTGTATCAGTGTCAAGGTTTCTTGCCCTTACCCTCGGGTTCAAGAGACTTTATGGGAGGTATCCGAATACGGAAAAGTCTTCTCGCCGCTTGTTCCTTCTGCCAACCCCGAAGCATCTCCGTCACACTATATCGCCGCACACGAGCAGAAAAACTCACTACTAACCAAAGTAATCTGCCCTCAAAGAAGTCAAAGAGTAATGCGGAAACTGTAGTTCTCTGACGTATTTTCCTCATTTGAACGCTAGCGTCGTTAATTCCAAACTTGGCCTGGTGGAGCAACTCGCTATTCACTTGAACTTGCACCTAAATTTTGTGGGCCTTCTATTTCATTCTAATAGAAGAGGGTTTCATTTTTTCGGTCTTGACCGCTGTGCATTTGGACTTTATATAACTAAAAATTATTGATGCCTCTAATAAGTGACTACCTTAACATCTTTTAATTTGGTGCACGACTTAACAATAACAATAATAGAATATTATAGCACGGACAGGGGAGGAACTTGATTTATCAGTTTCGGAAAAGCGATCACTAAACTCCAATGGCGTTGTTTAAAAAAAAGTCGGTGAAGAGTACTTGGTATAACTGGTTTGTCAGTTTATAATAATTACCGTGTTTGGGCATCATTAAAGCCGACCCTTGTGATAAACACGTGCGTACTTTGTGTTCGGAAAATTACAGGGTGGACGATAATCTCGGTTAGACAGGAAGTATTGTCCAGTATTATAAATATCTCTTGATTTTTTAAAATTTAAGTTTTTGACTTTCAATTCTGAATAGGGTGTGGCATGCGTCCAGCCTTCTCTCGAGTGGTGAATGGCCAGGACGCCAGCCCTCACTCCTGGCCCTGGCAAATTTCTCTTCGTGTGCGTGGAAGGCATATTTGTGGAGGATCCCTGATCAGAGATGACTGGATCGTAACAGCGGCACATTGTGTAGACAGAAATCCAGCTCCAAGCGCATACACGGTTGTAGTGGGTAAGACATTTGTCTTGTGATACCCCATTTATGACAAAAACCACCACAAATTTAAAGCACGGTTTGGGTGATTGTCAAGGTGTGCTACTGACATTAGTGTCGGTGTTAAGGGGGTCTTGCCCCCGCTTTCCCGCTCCTTTTTCACAATTATCTCGCATCCCAAGCTTTTCCGCAATCACATGTCGTATCCCGATAACGTTTCCTGAATCCCGCAACGAATTTTGGACAAATCCCGGATCCCGGGTGTACCGTTCCAGACCCTGATGCACGTCTATTTAGAGCTTGTTATGTTAGTTAGCTAAGAATTAAGGGCAAACATTTTTACATTTACCACATCGTTATAGGTGGCCACAGGCGAACTGGAAGCACTTCTGTGCAACAAAGACTTAGAGTGATAACTCTTCATAAACACAGTGGATTCAGTACGCAGAATCTCAAACATGATGTGGCAGTTCTTCAGTTGGAGCGACCGGTGCAACTGAGTGACAAAGTAAATACAGTGTGTCTCCCAGATCAGGATGCAGATCTAAACTCGAACTGTTACATAACAGGTTTGTAGGAATCTAACCTGATAAATTCAAAATTCACCCAGAGGTGTGATGTCGAACGAAAATACGGAGAAAAAAAAAATGAAGTTTCAAGACAAGGAAAGGATGTGCTGACGTTATGAAGTTGTTAGCGAATGCATCGTAAATTTAGGAATTCTCTGTTTACTATCTGACTTTAATTTCTTCTACGACTTTTAATTTCTCCTTCAAAAGAAAACCCTTTAGACTGTTTCCTTTATATAACAGTTAGCACTGACAAACTTACTTTATGTATGAGTT
Source organism: Porites lutea (assembly GCF_958299795.1). Taxonomy (NCBI): domain Eukaryota; kingdom Metazoa; phylum Cnidaria; class Anthozoa; order Scleractinia; family Poritidae; genus Porites; species Porites lutea. Next base: position 4,209,016 of record NC_133205.1, on the reverse strand, counting down.
ATTTTTATATGGAACATCGCAAATGATTTTAGCCTGAGAAAACAACTGACATTTTGTGACGTCACCACTGCAGTTTCCCCGCGAAATGACGCCTGAGGAACGAGGAACTTTCTTAAATAAAGTTGAAGTTTAGAGCAGAAATTCCATACTGATGACGTGTCACCACCCAGATTTGGATAGTACTTCTGATTGGTCGTGCCGCGAACAAATCAGAAGCACTATTCAGATCTGGTTAGTGACACATCATCAGTATGGAATTTCTGCGCTCGCTCGTCGATCCTCAGACGTCATTTCGCGGGAAACTAGTGATGGTGTCACGAAATGTCAGTTGTTTTCTCAGACTAAAACGAATTCAAGTTAAAATAGTCACTTGGACGCTTTTGATATCCAAACAATGCAGGTTGGGGTAGAACGTATGGTGGAGGACCATTACCAGAAATTTTGCAGCAAGCAAGGCTTCCCCTCGTTTCGCACAGTGACTGTAAGAAAAAGTACGGAACAGTAGACCGCAGTGCTCATTTGTGCGCCGGCGAGGGACGCACAGCTGCCTCAGGTGGATGTAATGGGGACAGTGGTGGACCACTTGTTTGCGAAATGGGGGGTAAGTGGTACCTACATGGAGCTGTTAGCTTCGGCAAACAGAACTGTCCGACTACCCACTATACAGTCTTCGCAAGGATAACAAGTTATAAAGCATGGATAGAGCAAAAAATAGGTGAGTACATTGGAGATAATTATATCAACTTTATTAAAATAATTAATTAATTTATTTATTTATTCATTTATTGGCCTTTTCTTGGAGTCTCAAGGGTAAAAACCTGGGACAAAACTGTGTTCGGATCGTATGATTGATTAAATTAATATAATAATTTCTTTCGTTAGCTAAGCTACCTAAGCAGGATGAATTTACTTTGTATCAATGACTGAAAAAGCATTTCTGATAGAGAAAATTACACTGGTCTACACTGGTCTAGAACTAAATATACCTGAAATTTAAATCTGAACAAGAAAAGCTAGATTTGGATTGCTCTCAGGTTTCTCTTTTGTTTGTTTTGTTGTGGTGTTTTTTGAGAGCAAATAAAAGTCAGATGATTTCCTACATGAAGGTTACAGATATCAGACCAATTCATCATTGAAAATATGTTTGCGAATTTTTCAAAGACGATCACGTGGTCAATCACTTGACTGACAATGAGCGATGAAGTCTGCGTCGTTAAATGCGACTGATTTGCATTCTCCTCTCCTTTAAGCTCGGGCACTCGACTAAAGTGAATATGTGCGTTGCACTACTATTGAGCCTCGGTATTTTTATTACTCAATGGCAAGTTAATTATTGCAATCTTCAATTACGAAAACCTGACTATAACCAGACCAGACAGGTAGTACGGCTCCAAGCAAATTTCCATATACGGTTGTTTTAAAATTGACGCCCATTTAGCTTAGCTGGAAGAGCACCGATCTTCTGAGCAAGAGGTCATGAGCTCAGGTTCTGGTTAACCTCCTTATAGTAGTGGTCTTCCAGGACCTTTTTTCACCGTGGGTGAGATCATAAAGGCCTTCATTTCTGTTCTTGTGTCAGTTCAGTTGGTCCCGTCATTGAGCGGTGACGTTAAAGGAGCTGTGTCACGAAATTCAGCCAAATTAGGAAATTACAAAATGCCCGTTACATTAAGAGAAACATAAAAATAACCGCTTAAAACTTTAAAGGAAGGTTAAAATAACATAACAGAAACAACAGATGACACGGATGGGCAAAACTGAAGAAGAATGAAACGGATTCAAATTAAGGTTTTTGAAAACTGTTTAGCCTAACAGTTTTTCAAAGTTGATCCCTGCTGCTTGCAACTTCAAAAATAATGTTCAGGATACATATTTGTTTGTCTCGGATCTCTGATTTTGTCAATTGCATGTAATTACTTTGCATACTTTAAGTTCCATAGCGATTGAGGGCCAGTAATCGGCGAAATTAAACAAAATAAACTGGACTGCCGTGACACAGCCCCTTTAAACCGTTGGTTTTGCTTTCCCCTTGATCCTTCTTATACATCAGTTTTGAAGTGGACGTAAAGGAACCTATATTACTGCTTTCTGAACTGAGAGTGGGGAACGTAAACTCTAGTCCTGAGGGAGAAGAGGAGAGGGGCAAAGGTTAGAGGGTTTGCGAAATTTGGATCATATTTTTGCGATTACCCTGCCAACAACGAACACATCCCTTTAAGATCTTACAATAGTTATTGTTCAGCCAATTGTAATGTTGTTTTCAATGCCTCAAACAGGAAGCGGAGGAATATCACCACCACCTCCCAAAACACCAACACCACGCACTCCACCCCCGTTACCTCCAACAACTATTTCTCCTCCTGGCGGTGAGTAGGGTTTATATGTACTTAGCTAAAACTTCACCTTCTCCGTGAAATCACTACGACCAACATTTTGGCGTCAAAACCTGTCTTTTCTCTCAAACATAATATTACAGTTGACTCGATCATTTCAGTAGCCACAAAAATCTTAGCAACCTTAAGTTTCAACGGCCTTCGAAAACAAACCTTATATTGTTTGGATTATTTCTCTATTGTTTTGTCGAATTCGTTACCAAGTAGGACACCTCGTTGTGAAGGTTTCGTGGCGTCCTTTCTTAGTGTTCTACGTACAAGCCTCCCACCAAGGCGTCTTCATTTAAGCAATATGAAAAAAAAAACGCCCGCTCCTTACAAGCTCAGTCATTGGTCCCTTGTATTACCGGGATCACCATTTCGTTCGAAGCAAACATTCACTGTTACACTTTCAATTGCTACGCTAATTTTAATCGTTTTTTATTTGTCTTCATTGATTGGTTGTAATTTTAGTCTATATTGCTTAACTATGTATTTTTTTCTACATCTGCATTCTCAGCTTGTCAGGATAAATGGGATGCATGCTATCACAATCAGCACTACTGCTATTTGAATAGCATAAAGCGCCTTTGTCCGAAATCTTGCAGAGTCTGTAAGCATCATTTAGACGTTAACCCCTTTCCATCATTTTCTTCACAAGGAAATACCAAGAACTGTATTTCAAATAGGCCCTTTGCAGCTGTCACGTGACCTCTCTCGTGCCAAAATTATAGGTTACAACTCCTCAGAACTAATCGAAAAAAGCATAGCAAAATGATCAGAGTGGGTTGCCATTATTCTCGCCTAACAATGTGATATTAGCTTCCAAACCAGAGAAAATCAAATATTTTCTTTCCCTTCTCAGAAACAATTGAGCTTTCGATTCGTTAGCTTTAGTGTCATTCTTTTTAAAAGTTTGTGGAAGGAGACGCTTACTAACTATGCATCCTCTTTCAAGGTAGCCCCGTTATTAGGACACTCAAAAACACGCGTAGAAAACTGAAAATTGCTTTTCGTCTTTTTCCAGGCTAAAAATGGATGAACAAATCAAGAAAATCTGTGTCTTCTATGACACCAAAACTGGATTTGCCTTAACGAAAGCTTGTAAAATCAAGGGAATAAAGCATTATTCATTTAACCAAACTAATGGATATAACTTGTCGTTTATTCATTTGTCGGACGCTGACTTAACGGTCGATTATTTAAAATATAAAATAAGTCTTTGAACCACTCGTCTATACATTTAAACGGCCGGATGAAAACGACGGGACAAGCGTAATAAAAGCAAGAAAAAATAGTCACGCGGTCATCTTTGCCATTGGCCATTTTCATTAGACTGATCGAGAGCTGTAGCTATTTCCAGGTTTATACTACTACATGAGAAATTTCTGCAATTTGATTGGCTTAGAGCAGTGGTATTTCAGCTTAATTTGAAATACCTACATGTGAAAATTACAAACCTTTTGTGGGCAGTAGTATAAACAAATAATAGCATGATTTGTACGTGATATTTGGCATAAATACCACTCGTGATATTTCAAAATTGTCTCAAATTTCACCCGCCTAACGGCTCGTGAAATTACGTATAACAATTTCGAAATATCACTCGTGGTATTTATGCCAAATATCACTATAAATCATGCTATTACCTATACTAACGCGCAAGTGCAACAGCTTCCATGTGGGTGGGTAGAGATACCCGTTTCTAGATATTTAGAAGTGATTTTGAGGGGGGGCTTCGTTTTTGGGTCTTATGTCTTCGTTTCCTACCCACCCGTTTCCAGGTTAGCAACCGTTATTAGAGAGATTAAGATTCACGTTTACGCCAAACGGCAAACGTGAATTTGTACCACGTGACCAAGTTTTCCTCTTGTTTTTCGTTTACTGTTTATTGCTTCTACGCAAAAATAAGTAGTTTTATGCCAGTTTTGTCCACAAGAATCGTTCTGGACTGTTTTTATCTGCTTATTTTCTATTCTGAGAAATTTTCAACTGACGTTTGCCGTTTGCCGTATGCCGTAAACGTGAATCTTAATCTCTCTATTGTTTAAAATTTCTTGAGGCTGAGCAGAAAGGTGAAGTCCGCTATTTGAACCCTATTCAGAACCAGTCAGAGCTTTGGATCCGTAGAGCTGGCCATTCAGATCACCGCTCTGGGGATGAGAATCGCCTAAAAAGTTACTGAAGTGTAAGTTCCCTTTTGGTCTGCGACATATGGCGATAGGTATTAAGTCTATTTGTGCTGACACTTGTCTCGCATTAGTGAATTTGTTGATTTACGTGTAACCAGGACGCCGGTGCTTCCGGTTCATTTTTGGTAAAGGCGAGAGTTCCTTTTTTATGTTCGTAATTCCGTCGTCGCGCCCCATTTTTCTTCTTTATACCTTAATAAACGTTCCATTAAATTGCTGAGGAAAATTGGAGGGAGTAGAAATCAAAATAATGGTTACACGAGCAAAAATACTCGCCCATCCTGACTGGAGAAAAGACCTGCAGTCTGGCAGTGCAGGGCAAGTAACTGGTGGGCGTTTACGAGCGAGGTTGGATGCCATACTCCTTGGGGTTATCCCCAAATTTTATTTCAAGACACCTTTAATTAAGGGCCTGTTTACATGGAGGTGAGGGACCCTAAGTTGATGAGGTAACCCTCTTAGCTGGGGTAATCCGCATGTCCAAGTCCGAGTCGACCGTTTCGTAATTTTCTGGCTTTTTAACCACGAATTTTTTCCGAAATATCTGTATAAACTGTGAATTTTCACCCGATGTCACAGCATGCGTTGTTTGCATGGTTTTCTCAGGAGTGACAACTTCACTCTTAGTTTTTGCTTAGGCTTAAAAGGCCGGGAGAGGAATGAGGACGAGTCAAGTTCGTTCCTCGCTAGCTATGCGCTGCCCCGCCAAAGGCGACCAGTCCAGTCTGATCTCGTCAGCTAAGTAAACTAATGACTTTACCACCATAAAGTCATACTGGTGTATTGCAACTACAATTTAAAATGAAGACCATATCCACCCAATCACGTTGGAGTTAAACTCTTTCTGATCTAAACAATTTCTGTTGTGCCAATACATTTGCCTAGCTGTTGTCAAGTGAGCTAAAAAGCTCTTAATTCGCGCATATATACTCAAAGGCCTGTCATGTTGATTTAAAAAGACTGTGGTTGACGATAACTTACGTTTTGACAGCCTGCACTGGACTTCAGCACTGTCAATCAAATCCTTTAATATTTTGTAAATATTATACTTGCTACGTGCCACTATCTTCAATAAAGCTCTCAGAGTGGCTTTGGCAGGATTTTCCTACTCAAAATTACAGCACAGTTTACAGACTGGTTAAAATAAATGCAGCTTTAGCAAACTTTGGCAGGTGTCACAGACCTCAAGCTTAATAAACGCTTCAATTTCCTCGAATAGTGGTAAAGTTAACCTGGAACCACCATTAACATGCTCTCCGTCTATCTGCTACTTCCTTTTCTCGTGGCATCTCATGATGTTAAAGGTAGGTAATAATTCAACGTGTGGTGTTCACCTCTCAGGCAATGTCATGTTTGAAAGTGTCAAGATAAATCGCGCTCCCTGTTGTACAAACATTACCATTCTAGGCTAATTTTCAAGTTCAATAACATATAATTGAGTTTTTGGTCCCATAGCAAGGTGTGGTAAGCGACCATCATCTGCCCGCGTGGTAAACGGTGAAAACGCCTCCCCACATTCATGGCCGTGGCAGATTTCGCTCCGCAAACAAGGCAAATATCACATTTGTGGAGGGTCCTTGATCCGACCCGACTGGGTGGTCACCGCTGCACATTGCGTTTACAGAAATACAGACCCAAGTGGATACACGGTTGTAGCTGGTAAGAATTCACAGTCTAGGTCTTTCTTTCTCAGGTGCTGACATCTCATAATAAAATTGGTCCTTTAGGGAATTTTACGACCTCACCAAGTCTCATTCCGTCCCCGTTGAGAAGTTTGAAACGTTCTGCCGGAAAGTATATAGTACTGTTCAATATATATGCCGAACTGACCAAACGTGCGGTCACGATCGCTGGATATTGGCCATCTTAATGGACCGAGACAAAGTGGAGGTTAATAAAAAGAAGGAAGAATGAAGCCAATATTCAACGTGAGATCTTGACCGAACGAGTCAATAACAGGTTTATTATATGGCGAAAAAGGGATGTTACTAAAATGGGAAACGGGCCGGGAAGAATGAAAAATGGGAGCAAAGCAGAGAATGGGAAATGAACTTACTAGGGCTAGAGGGCTAGAGATCAAGTTAGGTTTTTGTTCTTTCCCGCTCTCCGTTTTAGTAACATCCGCCCTTAAGGGACCTTTTTCTTGCGGGATCAACGCAGGAAATACCAAGCGGGCAAGAAGAGCCGAGCCCATTTTGCCCTCTAGGATATATAGCCAATCAGAACAAACTATTCGCTTCGCCTTGCACGCTCGCAGATTCGGCCATATAATAATACCCAAGAGATCATAATAGTGATACCGTATTAATGTTGAGTGAAATTAACTACGCAGAATGTAATCGTGCGCTGATAATACTCATAGGTGCTTATAGGAGAAAAGGAACTACCGATGTACAGCAAACATTTAAGTTAACATTACTGCACATACATGAGGATTTTAGCATGAGGCACTTAAAAAACGATATAGCCCTCCTTCAGTTGGATCGCCCAGTGAAATTGAGCGACAAGGTTTCCACAGTTTGTCTGCCCAACCAAGCGCCAGATTTGAAAGCTAACTGTTATATAACAGGCAAGTGTCATAAGTAATTAAACATTTTAATGATTACCAAAACTCAGCCACTTATCATTAAAGCTTGATGTGCAGTCAGAGGAACCCGCAGTAATCTAGATCCGAAGAGATAACCAACTACCCGGAATCTGGAAAATGTTCCCAGCTAAGCTAAGTCACTATGATTGCGCTTTAGCTTGATGCACCTGAGTACGTTTAGGGGGAATATACGATAATATATATTTCCTAGTGTCGGATTTATAGATGGGGAATGTACAAATCAAGTTGACATAAGGGTGTTTAACGGTTATGGGGGCACATGCCCAAGAAATGGAGTAGGGGTGAAAGCCCGCACCTCCGACCAATTTCGCATGGGTTCCAGTCCCAATGTGGTTAGGTTTTTTATAGGGGTCCTTTCTTTTTCGGATACTCCATTTTTCCTTTCTCCGACAACCAACATTCCACATTCCAATTCAATCTGGAAATTATCTCTAAGGGATACTTGAAGAGTCTTAGTTTTAGTGAGTCTGCCAAAATAAGGATTATTTTGAATGATGCTTTCAGGAAAACATTTCTTTGAATTATAAAGACTGTTTGTTCTAATTATTTAGGCTGGGGCTTTGTTTCTGGTTGGGGTCCATCAGCTGACAAACTTAAACAAGCCAAACTTCCGCTTCGATCAAATGAAGATTGCAATAAGAAATACCAGATTCTTTTTGACAGACAAGTTCACTTGTGTGCTGGAGAGGGTCGGATAGGTGTGTCCGGAGGTTGCCGTGGTGATAGCGGTGGTCCTTTTGTTTGTGAAAAGCGGGACACCTGGTATCTGCATGGAGCAGTGAGTTTTGGAATGTCTCGTTGCACGACAGAGTACTATACCGTGTTCACAAGAATCACCAACTACGTGCCTTGGATTCTCCGTAAAATAGGTATGTAGAGTTACTACTGTTTATGGAGCACAGAAAAGATAAGAATGCGTCTTATTCTTTCTTAAGATTATTGGTGAGAAAGATGACCATTTTTGTATCGTCGACTGAGCTGAAAAGAAGGAGCTTTTAGCTGTGGACTTAAATCACCTGTGTTTCTACTACATGTTTGGTAATCTAAAAACGTATGGGAGATGATTGGAGATCGATTTTGCTTTATTCACAACACTGAACAACAAAACTGCAAACGTTTAAAGTAATACTAGAAGTACGTGTCTCGCAAAACCTCGTTCATCTCTAAGGGAATGGGGCCTATAAGTAAAGCCCTGTTATGCGTTATATATTAAAGGTCCAGTAAGCTAAGGACAATTTTTATCTTCATATTATATGAACTGGCGGCAGCGGCAGCAGCAGCAGTAGCAGCACCATATCATCATCATCATAATCATCATCATCATCATCATCATCATCATCATCATCATCATCATCATCATCATCATCATTACTAGTATCATCACCATCCTTCAACTACTGTCGGGATAGATGTTACACACTCTCTCCACAGGGTTCCATTTCTCTTTAATCCTGAGAAAGGCCAATTTTCTTGCTACCCTCGCAGGTGAAGATGGAACCGTAAACACACCACAGCCCCCAGAAACACAGAGTCCACATGAAACATCCCCACCTGTCCGAAGTACAGTGCGGCCACGGCCAACGGGTGATCCAGGTATGCTTTAGTATTAAATTGGAACTTTATATGACTAACTCACCAGGTATATGCATTACCATCCAGATCATTTCATGGGTTACATAAAATAATAGCATCTAAAGGTGTACTTAAAGGGGCAACGAGCTCGTGTAAAATTATATACAATGTTGTTGTCAGTGTAAGAGTTTCTTTCATAGCGAGCCGATGTTGCTCGTTTTACCATCCATTTATCTTGCTGCGCAAAAATTTTGTAGCAGAACTTTGCAGAAAGTAAAAAAGCCATCTAATTTGCGCAACAAACAATGCAGCCGGAAACAAAGAAATATTGTTGTGTGTCAAGTTGCTCGTTGCTTGAAATGTTGCAAAGCAACTTTAATTTTCTACCTATGATACTGCACGTTGATCACTTTCAAACTATTTGCCATGGCGGGAGTCTATTAAATGATTTTTTGTGAGAAACAATTGAGTTGAAGAGAGGAAACCTCTGTTGTACCGCAGTGTTGGCTTATCTCATGCGACTTATCCGGCGTTTTAGGCGGGTTTTATAGCAAAGCCACTCTGTTATTGTATGCAGGTTGCAAAGACAAGCAACCCAACTGTGCTGGTAACGGTTACTTCTGCAAGATTTTGCCGAGCTTTAGAAAAGACTGTCCCAAGACTTGCAAAATGTGTTAGAGTAAGTAAATAACATTCATCATATACATAAATAACATAACATAAATAGTTCTGATCGTCGTGCCTATTCTGCTGTTGCTGAGCCGGCCACTTCATTGGCCACTTCAATGCTTAGACAGATGCTGGATCACTGGACAGGTTGTCACCTAACAACTGTTTTTCAATCAATAACATAACTGTGGTGTTTATTTTTAATTTTTAACTTATTTATACTCTGTAACCTTTAATTGTTATGAAGTTAGAATTTTCTTATAAAAGCTCGAAATGCTTACTGATAAGTTTTAATTGTAACTTATTTTTTTCTTGTAGGTTGGATGATCGAGGCACATTCAAGAATTTTTTCATCTTTGCTTGCTTTTACTGATTGTTAATATGTTAACTTAAACTAAAAAAATAAAGTGGTAATACCAAGTCAAATATCGTTTGCACTTGTGTAAATCAATGTGGACCTCCCGACGAAACTTTTCAAAACTGAGAAGTACAAATTTGTGCGAGATGAACAGAAAAATGAGGAAAAAGCAAGGTTATTTTAAAAAAAATTGTTTTGGCTGCAGTTTCTAATGTCTGAGTATACGGCTGGACAAACAAAGATCCGCAGAAAGGCAGCAGGATAACGATTTGGCACACACACAATTTTTTTTCCCTTAAGCTTATGGAGTATTTAACAGAACTGAGGTTACAAGGTATTAAAGGAGAGGCTATCAGTACTTCCCAAGCTGAGGAAATCGTTCAATGGTTCAAGTTAAACTTGTCAATCGCAATTACGGTCGTAAATCGATCTTAAGTGTTTTTTTTTTTGACAAGTACTGAATGACACCTTGCTAAAGTGAAATGAGAGTTAAGGCAGCTTATGAAAATACTCCAGCAGGTGTAGTGTGCTGATGTTGAGACCGCGTACCTACAGTTGATAAAGAGAGGCAATATTCGAAGTATTACCCTGATAACTGCTGAAAATGTTCCCCTTGGTCTGAATTTCCCCATATTAACAGTTTCGTTGTGTGAAATTAAGGAAGGCAATTATCGGCATAGTGTTGAATAAAGACTAAGAACGTTAACGTGCGAAAACTAAAACCCCATAAGCAATAGATGGAAAAAGGCTGTTTCAAAATAGCGGTTGTCATTAATCGAAGAAATTCAGAATACAGAAGTCAGTCTGAAGTCTGGAATGGGAAATGGGGAGTCTCTCTTTGGCTTTTGTACAAATCAAATAATGTAAAGTATTGCATGGCAAAAAAGGGTCGAGTTACCGGTAGTAAAGGTCCAAGTCCAAAGTCCAAACATAACTGATCTCGGCGCTTGAGAAAAAAAACTTGCGGATGAGAAAAAAGCCTGTGCATGAGTACCCAGTGCTAAACTTTCTTCTTTTTTAGTTTTGAACGCTTTTCCATCTGGTCATCTCACTCTTTTGCTGGAATATATATTGCCCAAAATGAAAAAGCATGATTCACGTCGGTTTCGCTTCTTGACTAGCTTTTCTTACGCTTCTCTCGACGTGCTGTCTAAACAGTTAGCTACGCTGTTTACGTACATCCATAACACTATATGCGCACGCTAAGCATGAACCAATCCCGAAATGATTTTACGTGTGTACATTTAGCAATTTTAGGTTATGTTCGATATTCAACAATGCATTGTTAGTCAAAAATGTCCTCCCTACATTATTAATTATTCGTTCTTTTATGTAATCATAATCGTTCAGACTTTTATTACCTATTGCTGCCGATTCTATCCACTTTACGATTATCGGTTCGTTTTCCCTTCGTTTTTCTCCATGTACATTTAGCAGGTTTTTTAAAAAAGAAACTCAGAGACGTTTGTTCACTCCAAATTTTGACTCAATGTTTACATTTAATTCATTTCAACTGTTTCGACGTTCCAGGGAAGTTTTGCTTATTTATCACGAGGTTTTTTTTGGTCAGCTAAGGTCAAGGTAGCCCGTAATTAAATTTGCTAGACATATCTGCAGTTCGTTAAGAAAGAATCAGATAGAGATGGTTAAAATTAGACACGTACACAGGAAGGAAGAATATATATCATCACCCAAAGAACGAAAAAACCCTCTCTGCTTGCTAATTTTTAAACAAATATCTATAGTTTTCTTCTTTGTTTTCCTGAAAGAACGTATATATGATAATTAGTTAGTTTGCGTTAGTATAACTGCTGAAGGCGTGTCTTCAGCGCCGACTTCCTCGATCCTTTTGTAAAGACTCAGAAGTGTGTCATGACCATGGAAAGAACCGAAATAGTTGATAATTATTCTTTATTATATTTATTTTGGTCCTAAAATTCGTCAATTTATTGATGAAAAACAAAGAAAACAGAAAGAAAAAGCTCAACTGAACTATGCAATCATTGTGGCCTTCTAGTAAACATGAGATGATATATAATATGAGAATATGCGTATGATATATTTCTGCCCTCTTATCACAACGTTTAGGAGTACATGGAATTAAGATATACTTAGCTATACCTGTAAGTGTTCACCTATAAGAGGAAACAACTTTTTCAAATTCCCCGGCTCCACTGAAAGCGTCCTTAATCCTCAAGCACCGTAAGCTAGAAATACGTGTAAGCAGAACCTTGCCTAACCCGGGGGGGAGGGGAGAGGCCTATAAAATGTCAGGGGTGAGAGGACGGGAGAAAAATGGAGTACATAATATAACTGGGGTGGGCTGGTTTCAATACTGACTCCGATCTAATATTGGAAGGTGAGATGTACTTAATCTCCTTTTGGTTGGAGTAAATTTGAACCCAGTGCTCTGGATCTTTTGAACTTTAAACATAATTTTACTGAATTTTAAGACCAAAAACGAACTTTAAAAAAAATGTATAACTTTTTTGATCAAAATCTTGAATTAACCCCCTTGGAAAAAATGCAATTTTACCATCATATTCGACTGATGTACTTTATAGTGTAGAAATAATTGTTTTCCATGCCAGACATCTTTAAACAAAATTTTATGGTATTTTCAACCCAAAAACAAACTATCAAAAAATTTCTAATAATGGGTTAACATCTTCGGAAAAATCTGCTTTTGCCACGATAGAAGATCGATGTGTATTCAGTTACAGTCTAGAAATACTTGTTTTGTAGTATACAAAAACATCGCCAATCATTATTTTATGCTTTTTAAACCCAAATTTATGACAACAAAAGAGAGTTTAAGCAACGAGAAAGGCAAAAAGGCGATAGGTTTAGATTAGCAAAACAACACCTTTGCACGTGCATCACGCTTTTTTGTACATTTCTAAGCCGTCGTTGCACGACTGCGACATGAAACCTTCTAATTTTACGCGCTCGCCTTATGGAGTAGGTGAACACAACACAAAAAATTGTCTCTTCCTTTTTGTAAACTTAGATACCGTCCTTTCAGATTCAGCCCAGAAATTTCTTCAACATATGACAAATGAAATGAAATTGAATAAGATCGGTGAAGTTTGGAACAGTGCGAATTCACTTCTGTTTGTTGTCATCCAGAAATTTTGCCACCATGGCAACGTGACGTAATGACTTCTCCTCTCTACTTTGCCACTATAAAAGATCGGTATATTTTCTAGAAATACTTGTATCTTTCTAAAACATCGCAAAGCATAATTTTATTGCTTTTTAAGTTTCTAATTTTTGGCCGAAATCAATTTTGCCACTATATAAGATCAATGTATGTTACAGTGTAGAAATAGCTAGCTGGGATACAGATACGTTGTAGTTTCATATTGTTGCTTAAAGAGCTCGCTGAAGGTGTGGAATTTGACTTCCTCGAAAAAAGCTTCCAAGAAATTAAAATCACGAACCATCTTAAAGTGGAGACTTCCATTTTGACAAGACTTACTACAATACCACATTGCAAAGCATTAGTTAAAAATATCCTTTAAAAAAAGTCTTACCTTACTGTAAATACCGTGGGAACATGTAACGAAACATGCTTCAGCAGGGTAAACGTTCGCAGATAAGGGAATAGGTTTCGATTCCCCTAAGTGAGATTTTTCCGCTACAAATCTAAAATAAAGCTAATAATGTGTTCCCTTAAATATAGATTACGGAAAACAATGTACATTAGAATGATATAAAAGACCGGCATGCTTCCAGTGAAGTATCACTGATTTTTAACTGTTAAGATACAGCACACGAAACAAGAAGAGAGAGATAGAATTGATATTTTACAAGGACGTGTTACCACCTCAAGATAAAAAGACCGTAAGATGAACCATACCACGCAATCAAAGGTAATGCTGTATCCATTAACTTATTTTCAAAGCTTGGCTTCTATGCCAATGAATTTTGTTTAGGACAACAGGTAAGGATCCACTCAGATATCAGTTTTATTGGTGTAAGGCACTTTTTACAACTATTTTGACTTTAAAGAAATATGGAGAATTATTGAAAAATTTTCCACAAAACTGATATAAAAAATTTTTTGCTGCACTACTCAATGTCATTCGTTCATTCATTGCAGTTGTTGTTTGTCGTTTTGGTTTGCCTATTTATCCAAACCAAAACCTGGGGGAAACCAGCTTACACCGCCCTAGCCCCGGATGAACAACTAGAACCAAGCCAAGACTTGAATGAAACCGAGGTCCTCAACCGAGGAAAAAGACAAGTGACATTTACCTTGGCAAACGTCTGCCATGTCACTTCGACTGGATCTTCAAATTCGCCGTCAAATGGCCATCCATGTGTGAAAAGATGGTATTTTTGCCCAAAGTACAATCTGTATGAAGCTGAATGCCACTCAAGTGCATGGAGCTGCTTATCGAGTATACCCAGGCATGGATATCCGAAATGCGGGCCTATTATGAAAACTGTGATAATAAATCAAGGCACAAGCAATGAGAAGCATGTGAGATTAATTAAAACTTGCACTTGTGCTTAACAATCAAGGACTCTAGAGGAAAATGAAAGAGTAATTTTATAAATGAACACACTAATCTTGTATATTAGCAACTTATTTATCTTATATTTATCAGTGTTTTGTAAAATGGATATATCGCTTTAACAAATGACAACGAAGAATAATAATAAAAAATGTTTATAAAAATATCGAAACTTTTCTTTTTGTTGACGTTTATCATAAACCCGCTAATAAAATAAATGGCGTTAACAGAAGGATGCAGTAGTCCAATGTGTTTCATTCAAAAAATGAATTTATAGAGATTAGTGATCGGCAAATAAGGCAATGCCCTACAATTCAAGATGCCCTAGCCGAGCGAAGACTTTTAAAATGTAAAGGGCTAAATATAGTGTAGCCGGCAAAATTTGTTCTAATGGCGTCACACAACTGACTTTTAGAGGAAATATTTTTCTTTTCGAACACATTTATAGCGCATGCTCGCTCTTGTAAATTGGACTTGTAGTATTAAAACGTCCTCTCTACTGTATTTGATGAGCACGATCTCTAAAAAAAGAGTCATCCAGCAAATTTTGTAAATTACAGGCAGGGTCTTTACTGGGCCAGGTTTTTTTTCACCCTTGTTTAAACTCTAGCCTGCGTGCAGACGATAACTAAACTCTCATCAGTTAACCAGAGTTTAATTTCGTCTGCGCGCAGGTTATTTAAACTCTGGAGTGGGACTTTTCGGCTAAAATTTGACTCTTAAAACAAGCAGTAATAAGAAACTGGTTGGCTGCAACATTTCGAAATGGAATGAAAATTTTCTGAGACACAATTTTGTACTAAGCATTATTTTGCCAACACGTCGTTAAGCTGAGATCATATTAGAGAAACGTTGATCAAATATTAAGCACGTGTAATGGAACCTAATGTGCTGTATGCATACAGTGTATGTAACTATTTGGAGTCAGTTTAGGGTAAATGTCAGTGTTTCGTCTAGTAGTATAGAGCTATCTTGCTTCCGACAGTTAAGATGCTCAAAAGTCGTCACAAAAAAGCGCATTCTTATATGGTGGGTTTAAGTTATCCAAATAAATGGAAATTTCTAAATTGCTGTTGTTCTCGTTGTCGGTCAGCAGATCGAAGTTTTTGTTCTTTGATGCAAGCGGAGCATTCAGAGTGCCCCTTTTTTTTGTGTTGTCACAAACACTCTAAGGCTTAAAGGGATCTCTTACGAGTGCTTTGAACCTTCACATTTCTCTTTGTTTGATATAAACTGTTAAAGTAAGAAAAAATAATATGAACTAAGGCCATTTCCGAGCTTCAATTAAAAACTCTCACTTCCAAAACGAGGCCAAGTGCAACCCTTTTTTTTGTGGTAATGTGTTTTATTTCAATGAGAATAAAAAATCCTTTTCATATCTGTTCAGTAGCTTTGCACTGAGCCCCTCGCTTTAAAAACAGAGGCTTCGGGCGGCTCAGAAGTGGCCTATCAATCAATTTATCATTAAAATTTAAAATAACGTAGCATTATTCGTTCATATTTTAGTTATTCCTCTTTTAACAATTAAAATTATCAAAGGAAACAAAATAGCAATTTATTAAGATAAATCTTTACCAGCAATCGAGAGCGTTAAATCAATTCGAAACATACTTTCAGTCGCTCCATCTGGTGATAGTGTAACTATAAACGTAAAACAAGAATATAAAAAGAATAAGTTGAAAATTTATACGATAATCCCAAACAGTGGGATATCTTCTGATTTTTTAAGCAATAGACAACTCTTTCTATGACTTTAGCGGCGTGATAACCCACGCGGGATGTTGGGAGAACGCGAGAAAAGCTTGTAAATCACTAGCTTCGGCTCGTGATTTACAAGCTTTTCGATCGAGTGTTCTCCCAACATCCCAAGTGGGTTATCACGCCGGTAAACCCATAGAAAGTGTGGTCTATTGCTTTTATAAAATAACTTTAAGTAAACTATGAGTTTACCGGCACAATAGACCAAGGTTTTTAACCAATCAGAAAGCGCGTACTCTTAAGTTAGTTACTTGTTATTATAAGACTGAATAAGCGATACAGATGCGTTTTAGTTTTCGTATTTTTTTTTTTTAAGTTAGTGTTGTTTATAAGTAGCTTGCTGAAGGTGTGCATGACTTCAGCTTAGACTTCCTCAAAAGAGTTATTGACTAACTATCAGAGGCTTTGGAACTGATATATTTCGTGCTAATTTAATACCATTGTCATTGTACTATGAAAACCTGCTACTTATTATATTCATTTCTATTCCTATTGAAATTAAAAAATTAATCTGACCAGACAACGCTTGATAACACTGCGAAACCGAAGTGTAAATTTGCCTTTGGTGAAAACTCACGTAGTCAAAAAATATGTAACGGAACATGCTTCACTAAGGAAAGAGTTCGCAAGTAAGGAAATGGTTTGTGTTTCCCCACATTGAGACTTCTCTTTCTCTGGCAGGAATCTAAAATAAAGTTCTGCTGTACTCTTAAATATAGACCACTGAAAAGCAGTATACTAGTGCACTATAAAAGATCGACATGTTCTTGTGTAGTATCACTGATTTGGCTGCGTAGACTTACTAATACACGAAAACCAAAGAAAAAAAACGACGTGCCACTAACTAAAGATATGTAAAGAAAGGGAGATGAAGCTCATTATGCAAAAAAAGGTAATAAACAACGATCAAACAAGATAGTTTTGTAAAAGGACTCTTTAATCCTTTAAAAGTAGAGAAAAAAATGCTAAAACAACATAATTCTTAAGGCTGTGTCTCTATGTCTCTATGCCCACAACAGTTACAGATGAAAACAGTCCAAGCTCCTCACACGAAAAATTCGTAGGTTCAATGGGACGACATAAATTTGTTTTTTAAAAAAGAGGAAAAATCTTGAAACTCCTTCCACAAAACCAACGAAAGAGACGTCTTGCAATTGGAGTGTTTTTGTTCCCCTGTCAACTCAGTTGAAAGGGACTTGTCGTCTAAGCTAAAAGAGAGACAAATTTTCCATACCAACAGAAAGGCGTCAAATTCTTAACAAACGGCTAAATTGATGTTACTGTGGGCAGAGAACTCAAGGTACAGATATTAGGAAATTAAAACTTAAGCGTATAAGGCGATTAAGATTTTATCTTGTTCAGAATTAATTTCAACTCCACATCATGTTTGTTTTGTTTTGATCATGACAGTTATTATTCGTCGTTTTTGTTGGCCTACTTCAAACAGAAGTCTTGAGTAAGCCTTACCAGTCACAGAACGTCCCAAATAGCAATCAGCAGTGGTTCAAGGAGGGAGAACAAAAGCCAAGCCAAACGCTGAATGAGACAAAGCCAAGTCGAGGAAGGAGACAGGTCACTACCTTGGCGCAACTGTGCCCGTCACGATTAGTCGAGATTTCGAATTCTCCGTCAACTCTGCCATGTGTGGAAAGAATCCTTTATTGCCCAACATATAATTTGAAAGAGTTTCAATGTAAGGAGCGGCCTTTAAGTTTAAGTTGCCTAGATAGCATTACGAGAACCGATTATCCACTCTGCATTGCCAAGACTACAGAGGTTACTCGTAATGAAAGAAAGGTGATGATCACGACCAGATGTTTCTGTGCATGAAAGAGAATTATAAGCCTCAAGTGAATTAATATGTACTAAATTATCTAGAAGAGATATAAAATAATGTATTTGAATAATACAATATGTTTACATATTTATTTGAAACTATAGATTCATGTTTTCAAAATAGGCTGGATCGTTTGAAAAATATCATTTCTGCTGCCTAGTCTTATTGTAAGATATGTGAGAAACAAAAAGTGTTAAAAATAACAAATAAAATATTTCTTCTACCTCCTGTCTACTCTTTTCTAGGAGAGAAAGAAGGAAGGGAATGTGTGCCGTTTTCTAAAAGTTGAAGATAGAATTCAACGCATGCGCACGAACTCTAAAATTGGCCATGGCTTTGAAAATAATCTAGAATATTTGATATTTATAAGGACTGGCTAAATCCAAAGAAGTGAGCGAAAACATAAACAGCAGTAACAACGCCGGTACAACAACGTGCAACAAAGTTAACAATGTTGGACTTGTCCAGGTTGTTGAATATTCAGACGGTGAGGGTGGGAAGAAGGGTCCAAGATGGCGTTAAATTTTTAAAATGACATTAAAAGACGCTTTAGGAAACCGTAACACACCAAAGAGCATACCAGGTATTTTGTCAAAAAATTCAGAAATTTGACAACTTATAATTTAGCCAAAATGTATGCTCTACACTTTTAGTGCGTGGAGTTCTCGATACGATAACCAAGTCAAAAATAATAAAAAGTTAATCAAACGGTATACTCTTCAAAGTGGGGAATAATTTCTCTTGCGTTTTGTAATAATTTTTAAGAAGTTGGACAAGACGCAAGTGAAATTATTCCTTAATTTCATTCGTCAAAATTATATCAGTAAGAACACGTCAGTGTTGTAATTTTAATCACTAACATGATGACTTTGAAAGTGTGAATTTCAACTGAAAAAATTCCAGTTGAGTTGAATTTATTATAAAAATGTATATTTAACAATATTCATTTCTCTCTGAGTTTCATTCGTTGAACCTTTGATTGTAAAGCATTCTATTTACAAACGGACCAACCTGTATTCCGGTATACACTGAAACCTCTACTGAAGCGGACACTAAGCCGGGTCCCGAAATTAACATCTTATATTTCACTTTGTAATGAACCACTATTCAGCGGACACATCTGTTAAACGGACGCGGACACTAAAATAAATTGTATTTTGCGTATTTCTATTGTTAAAAACCTCTATTAAGAGGACACTGGACTGAATTGACAATAGTAGTATTGGATTACGTCCTGAAAATACGTACTGTAGTCGATTTATAATAAAGATAAATCAATACATTTAGCTGTCAATAAACTATAGATTAGACCGATATCCGGCCGTTTAATGATTGTCATCCGCAATCACTGTTCACCTAAAAGATGTCCTAAAAGTCTGGCACAAAGTACAGCACAGCTTCCTTAGCTTCTTTAACAACATGGACCTATATCACAGTACAGAGTAACCGTTAAATGTTAATCGTTAACAAACATTGCATTTGTACATTTCTTAGCAGTCGTTGCACGACTGCGACATGAAACGTCCTAATTTTACGCGCCCGCTTTATGGAGTAGGTGAACACGACACAAAAATTGTCTTTTCCTTTTTATAAACTTAGATACCGTCCTTTCGGATTCAACCCAGAAATTTCTTCAACATTTGACAAATGAAATGAAATTGAATAAGATCGGTGAAGTTTGTAACAGTGCGAATTCACTTCGGTTTGTTGTCATCCAGAAATTTTGCCACCATGGCAACGTGACGTAATGACTTCTCCTCTCTACTTTGCCACTTTATAAGATCGATATATTTTCTAGAAATACTTGTTTTCTTTCTAAAACATCGCAAAGCATAATTTTAATACTATTAAATCATATTTAATGTAGTTAACGACTAGGAGCTATGGTCTCGGGTGTTTTGGGCATTCTTTGGTAGCGCGTTGGTCGTCTGTAGCGTTGTGCGTGACTATGTTTGCGTTTGTAGTATTTACCATTGTTCGTGAGCATGGGGGCAGATTCCTGTCCAGCGGTATTTTGCTTTGGCGCATACGGAGGCCACGTGCCAACGTTGTGTTTGCGTTGTACTCGAAGCTTTCTTAGCGTGGCGTGGCGTTCCAGTAGCGTAGCGTTTCTCTTGGTTCCCCTCCCTCGCTCCGCTTTCTTTCTTATTTATTTATTTAGTTATTTATTCTTTCAGGGGTTGGTTCATTTTACTTCCACTGGGCTTCTGGCCTCAGTGTGACGGGTGCTATAGTGGGGGGCTGGGCGCGGGGGTGCTCGTGGCTGGGTTGCGGGTTGGTAGGCCTGTGGGTGTTCTTCCGCCTTGTGGTGTATTGCGGTGGCAGCCCCCTGGCCCATGGGCACCCAACCTCCACTTGCGACGCAGGCGTTAATTGCTTTTTTAAGTTTATAATTTTTGGCCGAAATCAATTTTGCCATTATAATAACATCGATGTTTGTTATAGTGCAGAAATACTAATGTTTTGTATGATCTCTTTTTTTGTGACCCTGATGTACACCAAGGTCTGGATTCTCTTTGTATCCAAATTGTCTAAGCAGTGCTTAACAGTTACAGAAATAACTGGTTATTCTGTATTCGTTTAGAGTTCTTTTTTTCGAATCTAGCTGGGATACAGATATGTTGTAGTTTCATATTGTTGCTTAAAGAGCTCGCTGAAGGTGTGGAATTTGACTTCCACGAAGCTTCCAGGAAATTAAAATCACGAACCATCTTAAAGTGGAGACTTCCATTTTGACAAGACTTACTACAACACAACATTGCAAAGCGTTAGTTAAAAATATCCTTTAAAAAGTCTTACCTTGCTGTAAATACCGTGGGAACATGTAACGAAACATGCTTCAGCAGGGTAAACGTTCGCAGATAAGGGAATAAGTTTCGATTCCCCAAAGTGAGATTTTTCCGCTAGAAATCTAAAATAAAGCTAATAATGTGTTCCTTTAAATTTAGATCACTGAAAACAATGTACATTAGAATGATATAAAAGACCGGCACGCTTCCAGTGAAGTACCACTGATTTTTAACTGTTACGATAAAGTACACGAAACAAGAAGAGAGAGATTCAATTGATATTTTACAAGGACGCGTGTTACTATCTCAAGATAAAAAGACCGTAAGATGAACCATACCATGCAATCAAAGGTAATACTGTATCCATTAACTTATTTTCAAAGCTTGCCTTCTATGCCAATGAATTTTGTTTAGGACAACAGGTAAGTATCCACTCTGATATCAGTTTAATTGGTGTAAGGCACTTTTTACAACTATTTTGACTTTAAAGAAATATGGAGAATTATTGAAAAATTTTCCACAAAACTGATATAAAAAATTGTTTGCTGCACTACTCAACGTCATTGGTTCATTCATTGCAGTTTTTGTTTGTCGTTTTGGTTTGCCTACTTATCCAAACCAAAACCTGGGGGAAACCAGCTTACACCGCCCTAGCCCCGGATGAACAACTAGAACCAAGCCAAGACTTGAATGAAACCGAGGTACTCAACCGAGGAAAAAGACAAGTGACGTTTACCTTAGCCAACGTCTGCCCCGCTATCACTTCGACTGGATCTTCAAATTCGCCGTCAAATGGCCATCCATGTGTGAAAAGATGGTATTTTTGCCCAAAGTACAATCTGTATGAAGCTGAATGCCACTCAAGTACATGGAGCTGCTTATCGAGTATACCCAGGCATGGATATCCGAAATGCGGGCCTATTATTAAAACTGTGATAATAAATCAAGGCACAAACAATGAAAAGCGTGTGAGATTGAATAAAACTTGCACTTGTGCTTAACAATCAAGGACTCTAGAGGAAAATGAAAGAGTAATTTTATAAATGAACACAATAATCTTGTACATTAGCAACTTATTTATCTTATATTTATCAGTGTATATGCTGTATATGTAACATGGATAATTATATCGCTTTATCAAATGACAATAAATAATAATAATAAAAATGTTTATTAAAAAAAACTCTAAACTTTTCTTTTTGTTGACGTTTATCATAAACCCGCTAATGTAATTAATGGCGTTAATAGAGGAATGCATGGATCCAACGTGTTTCATTGAAAAAAGGAATTTATAGAGATTAGTGATTGGCAAACAAGGCAATGCACTACAGTAATGCAACATGCGCATCTCCTAGCGTAGCGGGGAGTTTTATAATGTAAAGGGAAAATATACAGTAGCCGGCAAAATTTGTTCCGATGGCAGAGCATAACTGGAATTAAGAGGAAATATTTTTCTTTTGGAACACATTTATAGCGCTGTTCGCCCTTGTAAATTGGACTTGTAGTATTAAAACGTCCTCTTTAAATTAATGTATCTGATGAACGCGATCTCTAAAAAAAAGAGTCATCTAGCAAATTTTGTAAATTACAAGCAGGGTCTTTACTGGGCCAGGTTTTTTCACGCTCGTTTAAACTCTGAGACTTCTCCGGCTACAATTTGACTCTTAGAAAATAATAAAAAGAGACTGGCTGGCTGGAACATTTCCAAATAAAATTTTCTGGGACACACAGTTTTGTACTGAGGATTATTTTGCCAACACGTCGTTATGATGACAGAGTTTATGTTAGAGAAACGTTGATCAAATATTGGGCACATAATGGTACATAATGGAATTCGAACCTTGTGCTGTATGCATACAGTGTACTGATGTAACTGTTTGGAGTTTAGGGTAGATGTGTTTCGTCTAGTAGAGCTAGTTTGCTTCTGACAGTTAAGATGCTCAAAATTCGTCACAAAAAAAGCACATTATTATATGGTGGGTTTAAGTTATCCAAATAAATGAAAATTTCCAAATGGTTCTTGTTCCGGTTGTCGGCCAACAGATCGAACTTTTTGTTCATTGCTGCAACCAGAGCAGAGTGCTTCTGTTTCTTGTCAACACATTCTAGAGTTGTCACAAACATTCTAAGGCTTATGGAGATCTCTTATAAGTGCTTTTGACCCTCATTTTTCTCCTTGTTTGATATAAGCTGTTAATGTGAGAAAACATAATCCGAACGATTAAAACTGAACATCATGAAATAACATTAAAAACAGGCTATTGTAGAGTTCCAATTAAGCACATCTCACTTTCAAAACGAGGCCAAGTGCAAACCTTTTTTGGGATAATTGTGTTTTATTTCAATGAGGATAAAAAATCATTTTCATATCAGTAGCTTTGCATCGAGCCTCGCTTTGAAGCAGAGGCTTCGGGAGGCAACTTAGAAATGGCCTATTAATCATTTAATGTCATTAAAATTTAGAACAACGTAGCATTATTCATTAACATTTTGGTTATTTCCTCTTTTAACAATTAAAATCATCAAAGGAAACAAAAAAAAGCGTATTAAGAGAAATCTTCACCACAAAACGAAAGCGTTAAAGTGATAATAGTACTTTCAGTCGTTCCATCTGGTAATAGCGTAAATACAATGGTAAAACATGAATAAGATGAAAATTTATATTCCAAACAGTGAGATACGTTCTATTTTAACTGAATAAGCGATAAAGATTCGTTTTAGTCCTCGTTATTTTTTGATCTTATGGTAAGTTCTTTAAGTAGCTTGCTAACTGGGTGTGACTTCAGCCCGGACTTCCTGAAATGAGGGTCTTGACTATCCCAAAACAATTAAAAAAATAAACGAATTATAGGCTACTATGACAATGTACTTATTATAACAGGCTTTATTAGAACTGGCGAAGTATTTCATCTCCGTTCTTATTGAAAAAAAAGGACATAATTCTGAGACAACGCTTGATGACCCTGAAAAACGGAAGGGTAAAATTGCCTTGTCTTTGGTGAAAACGCACATAGTAAAAAAATATGCAACGGAACAAGCTTCACTAAGGAAGCGTTCGCAGGTAAGGAAATAGTTTGTGTTTCCCCACACTGAGACTTCTCTTTCTCTGGTAGAAATCTAAAATAAAAGTTATGTTGTACCTTTAAATACAGACCAATGCAAAGCAAGGCACTAGATATAAAAGAACGACACGTTTTCCTAGTATCACTGATTTTGCTGCAAAGACTTGCACTAAGCTCGAACAGAGAGAAATTCTTCAACTTAGATTTAGGACGTTCAACTACCTAAACTTGGATAAAATAAGAACCTCACCATGCAGTCAAAGGTAATAATCAATTAATAATCAACACTGAGAAGAGAGATAGTCTTATAAAACAATTCCTTTTACCTTTAAAAAAAAACTGGGGAGAAAAAGATTGAAAATGAGATTAGTTTTATTTTAATTCGGGCAAATGCGACGGCTAAACGCGTATGTTACAATTTAATCCACTTTAGCCGAGTAGTTTACTTAAATATCGATTAGAATTTTATAGATATATTCGTCATTTTCCTCTGTCTTATTACACGAACCAACTTCAACTCACTTTTTGTTTTGTTTTATTCATGACAGTTATTATTCGTCGTTTTTGTCGGCCTACTTCTGCAAACAGAAGTCTTGAGTAAGCCTTACCAGTCACAGGACGCACTTAATAGAATGAGAAGGCAGTGGTTCGAGGCGAGACAAAACCCAAGACAGACGTTGAATGAGACAAGACCAAGTCGAGGAAAGAGACAGGTTATTTTACTTGAAGACCTGTGCCCAAGATATCGATCAATCGATACCTCGCGGGATATTCCGTCAACTCTGCCATGTGTGGAAAGAATCGTTTATTTCCCAGCACATAATTTGACCCACTATATATGTAAGAAGTTAGATTTCAGTTGCATCCCAAGCATTCCCAGAATTGGTTCTCCAAGCTGCGTACCCAGCGGGTCTAAAGTGGTTGTGAGATATAAGGGTACTCCTAATGAAAGAAAGGTGGAGATCACAACAGGCTGCACTTGTGCATGAAATAGTATTATAAATCTCGAGTAGATTACATTGATCATCTGCAAGATATATCGTAATTATTGTATTTGAATACATATGTTTAGTACATATTTATTTAAAATTAGATTCATGTTTTCAAAATTTAGGCTGGATCGTGTGAAAATTATCATTTATGCAGCCTAGTAGCATTGTAAGATATGAAGAAACAAAGACTGTTAAAATAAAAACAAATAATTAAAAATAGTAACGTTCTGCGACCTACTGCCTGCCCTTTTCTGGGGAAAAATGAAGACTAGGCTTGTCCATGTCTGCTATTTTCTGAAAAGTTCAAGATAGAATTCAACGAACTCTACTAATTTTTATTGGTTATGGCTTTGAAAATTATCCAGAATATTTGATATTGAGAGGGAAATGCTAAAACCAAATAAGGGACTGTGCAATAATTATCAGGAGGGGGGGGGGCTGAAAAACTAGAGTTATCTAGCAAAAACTTAGAGAGTACCCCCCTCCAAAACAAAAAAAATTAGTTCTAACCCCCCCTCTGTTATGTTAAAAATAACGTCGCCCCCCCCCCCCCACCACCACCACCCACCCACCCAAGATTTAGACAAAGCATTTGCTAAGTATCGGGATGCTTACCACATTGGCTCAAAATCTAAAACTTCTGAAGCCAGAAAGAGAAAGGAGCAAAGAAAAAAATCAAAGAACAGGAGATTGAACGCTTCAAATAACAGACGAAAAAGAGCTTGCATTGCATCTAGATCCATGGAAGAAGAGCCTGTTGAACTTTGTTATGAGCCAGATATACTATGGAATTCAGCAAATCGATTCAGTCGATGAAGAAACATTACTTTTATTCACATCAAAAACCGACAAAGCTTGTCTACGAGATCTGTTTGATTCCCATTGTTTTATGGGGGAAGCTGAAAAACAAGTTCATGATTTTTGCTTTACATAGGATCAGCTCAATTAATTAGAGGACAGGTTAAAATTGATCAGTTGTGAATTTTCTTTTCATTTTGATGGAATATTTTCAATAATCGTTTAACAGCTGTTCGTATTCGGATATTTGTTACGGTCTATCATGATGCCTGTATTGAGAATCTGTTTTTGCGTTTAATTTTATTTACATTTCGAATAAAACTTAAGGCCCCCCCTCCGTCAAATGACTGATTTTACTTTGAGCCCCCCCTATCTTGCAATTTTATGTAATGCCCCCCCTCTAGTTTTTCAGCCCCCCCCCTGATAATTATTGTACAGTCCCTAACTGAATGAATAAAAAGACAAAACAACAACGTACAACAAAGCAGACAATGTTGGACTCTTCATTGTCGAAGTTGTTCAAAATTCAGACTGTGGCATGGGTTGGAAGGGGGAAAGGGGCGCTCTTCAGGTCCTCTCAGACCTTGTATCCATTTAATAACACATGCATGACTGTATTCGCCGTAGGTTTCTGATTATCCAGTTTCTTCCAACTGAAGCTTTGGGCAAGAATACCCTTACAGCAAGAGAGGATAAAGGGGACAGAGAAGGCATCCCCCATACACACCCTATTCCATAGGTAATTCGTCTCGGGTTATTTTTAACACCACAGATCTCAAGGGAGATTAGACAACAGCCAATCACATAGCGCGAATGTGTTCCGCGTGGATGACCCACGCTCAGAGCCACGCGTCCTTCACGAATTGACGCTGAAAAAAATGGCGGAAGACGCGGAGAGCGATATTGCTATTCGTTTTGTCGACGAAATCGACTAAAGAGAGATTTCTGCTAAAGCTGTGTCAGCGAAACGGAAATTAAAAAAGAATCGCTTAATCGCCCTTCCTCTCTTATATAGAGCTAACAGTACAGCAGGGAAATCCTTAACACATTGAATATTCTCTCAGGATCATTTATAATTTACAGTTTGAAGAGAGCAATTTCTGGTTTGATATTTATTCTTTTATTAGTCTTTTATTGTAACTTATTTTTTTCTTGTAGGTTGGATGATCGAGGCACATTCAAAAATTTTTTCATC
This sequence comes from Porites lutea, assembly GCF_958299795.1. Lineage (NCBI taxonomy): Eukaryota > Metazoa > Cnidaria > Anthozoa > Scleractinia > Poritidae > Porites > Porites lutea. The sequence continues at coordinate 4,182,291 of NC_133205.1, read as the reverse complement.
TTTGTTTGATTTTACTGATTGTTAATATGTTAACTTAAACTAAAAAAATAAAGTGGTAATACCAAGTCAAATATCGTTTGCACTTGTGTAAATCAATGTGGACCTTCCGACGAAACTTTTCAAAACTGGGAAGTACAAATTTGTGCGAGATGAACAGAAAAATGAGGAAAAAGCAAGGTTATTTTAAAAAAAATTGTTTTGGCTGCAGTTTCTAATGTCTGAGTATACGGCTGGACAAACAAAGACACGCAGAAAGGCAGCAGGATAACGATTTGGCACACACACATTTTTTTTTCCCTTAAGCTTATGGAGTATTTAACAGAACTGAGGTTACAAGGCATTAAAGGAGAGGCTATCAGTACTTCCCAAGCTGAGGAAATCGTTCAATGGTTCTAGTTAAACTTGTCAATCGCAATTACGGTCGTAAATCGATCTTAAGTGTTTTTTTTTTTTTGACAAGTACTGAATGACACCTTGCTAAAGTGAAATGAGAGTTAAGGCAGCTTATGAAAATACTCCAGCAGTTGCAGTGTGCGGATGTTGAGACGGCGTACCTACAGTTGATAAGGAGAGGCAATATTCGAAGTATTACCCTGATAACTGCTGAAAATGTTGCCCTTGGTCTGAATTTCCCCATATTAACAGTTTCGTTGTGTGAAATTAAGGAAGGCAAGTATTGGCATGGTGTTGAATAAAGACTAAGAACGTTAACGTGCTAAAACTAAAACCCCATAAGCAATAGATGGAAAAAGGCTGTTTCAAAACAGCGGTTGTCATTAATCGAAGGAATTCAGAATACAGAAGTCAGTCTGAAGTCTGGAATGGGAAATGGGGAGTCTCTCTTTGGCTTTTGTACAAATCAAATAATGTAAAGTATTGCATGGCAAAAAAGGGTCGAGTTACCGGTAGTAAAGGTCCAAGTCCAAAGTCCAAACATAACTGATCTCGGCGCTTGAGAAAAAAAACTTGCGGATGAGAAAAAAGCCTGTGCATGAGTACCCAGTGCTAAACTTTCTTCTTTTTTAGTTTTGAACGCTTTTCCATCTGGTCATCTCACTCTTTTGCTGGAATATATATTGCCCAAAATGAAAAAGCATGATTCACGTCGGTTTCGCTTCTTGACTAGCTTTTCTTACGCTTCTCTCGACGTGCTGTCTAAACAGTTAGCTTCGCTGTTTACGTACATCCATAACACTATATGCGCACGCTAAGCATGAACCAATCCCGAAATGATTTTACGTGTGTACATTTAGCAATTTTAGGTTATGTTCGATATTCAACAATGCATTGTTAGTCAAAAATGTCCTCCCTACATTATTAATTATTCGTTCTTTTATGTAATCATAATCGTTCAGACTTTTATTACCTATTGCTGCCGATTCTATCCACTTTACGATTGTCACGGAGTTTTGTGTTACTTTTCGCGCGTGACATTTTTTGACCTTAGATGTAGCCGATCACGTTTCGAACACGTGATCATGTGACACTTTGAACGGAGTAGTTTTTCGATTTAGAGAATTGTAATTTTGTTGAAGGCACGCGTATCGGTTTAGAAGCCCGTTACTTTTGTGGAACCTTATCTTTTTTGGCAAGTGTATCGGAATGGAAGCCCGTTACTGTTAGAGATCTATTGGTGTCGAATAAAATCTATCACATTTGGTCCCAAGAGCCGGATTTGGAGTCAGAACTAGCTGAATTATGCCTGGAAAACTAGCGAAGAACCTGAAAATACGTGCGGCGCATCGCTTACACGCAAGGAAAATTCTTTCATCAGTCGATGAACTTCTCATGGATTACGATGGGTCTGATACCACTAAAGACAAGATAAAACGGATAACTATTACACTCAATGAAAAATTAGCGACCTTAAAGACCTTGGAGGAATCGATTTTGGCCGCAATCGACGAAGGAAATTTAGAACCAGAGATAGAGGAATCTGAAGAGTTTCGCGCGCGAATTCATGGCGCCCTTGTCAAGTTACAGAAATGTGAAAATTCTCATGGCAAACAAGAATCGCCTCAAGGAAGTCAAGGTGGGTCTGTTCCATCTAGTTCTAGTAACGGTGCGAAGCTACCAAAACTTCACATAAAAAGATTTGCTGGCGACCCAAAAAACTGGCAAACATTTTGGGATTCGTTCTCGTCTGCAGTGCATAAGAACGCTTCGCTAACTAATGTTGACAAGTTTAATTATCTGCGAAGTCTATTAGATGGCCCAGCTCTAAATTCTATCACTGGATTACCATTAACTGAACTGAACTATAAGGAGGCTATTGAAATCTTAACCGATAGATTTGGAAACAAGCAGATAATTATTAGCGCTCACATGGAGGCCTTACTCAAATTACAGCCTGTGAATGCCATGTCTAACGTTAAGGGAATCCGAGCTGTTCTCGATAATTTGGAAATTCAGGTTAGAGGTTTACAAACACTGGGAATTGATTCTGCACAGTATGGAGCTCTTTTGATTCCTATATTCATGGAGAAGTTGCCCGAAGAATTGCGATTGATTGTCAGCAGGGAACATAGGGATAACTGGGAGCTAACTTCTGTAATAAAAGCTGTCAAAAATGAAGTGGAGGCCCGTGAAAGGTGTGGTATGAATACATCTGTGGAGAAAAAATCCCCATTAAAGAAATCGTTTAACCCTGGCAATGAATCAACTGCGAGTGCATTGTTGAGCGGAAATCGTGGGGAGTTAAACTGTTTGTTTTGCAAAGGAAATCACCGAGCGTCTGAGTGCCAAGTTGTAACAAATATTGATGAAAGAAGAGAAATTTTGAAGAAACAAGGGAGGTGTTTCAATTGCCTGCGCCGTGGGGGGCACCTAGCCCGTAACTGTGACACCAAAATTCAGTGCTTCAAGTGTAGTGGTCGTCACCATTTGGCAGTTTGTAATAGTGGTATGGCAGACAGCAGTAATATTCCTTCTGGGGCAACAGCCTCACCTGCATTGCATATTGGTTCTGGGATGCATGTTTTCTTACAAACTGCTCAAGTAAATGTCTCAATCCCGGGAAAGGAACTCTCTCATAGTCTCACTGTACGTGCAATTTTTGATACTGGAGCCCAGCGATCGTATATCAACCAAAAGGTAGTAAATACCTTGAAATTGAAAACTGTCAGGACAGAGAGACTGAAAATTGCAACATTTGGGGATCAGAACCAAGAGCTGGAAGCTGTCAACCTGGTCGAACTTTCTTTAACCAAATCAGGAACAGACTTTAAAACAACATTGAATGCATTTGCAGTCCCTCACATTTGTAATGATTTACAAGGTCAAGATTTGGAATGGGTTAAAGAAAGATATCCCAGCTTAAAAAACATTGAGTTTGCTGATGTGTGCCCTGCCAGCAATACAATGCAGATTGATTTGTTGATTGGTTCAGATTATATCTGGGATTTCTTTGATGGCAAGTCAGTAAGGGGGGAGGAGTCAGGTCAGGGTGGACCTGTGGCTGTATCTACCAAGTTTGGATGGGTGTTGTCGGGTCCGGTGGAAAATCTCCCGAGGGAGAAACTTTCAAGTATTCAGTTTTCGTCGACTCACGTGTTGAGAACGGAGTCAAGGGTTGTTGATGATACACTGCAAGGGGATTTGGATAGATTGTGGGATCTGGATTCTGTCGGCATTCGATATAAGGATACTGTTCTTGAAGCCTTTGAAAAGAATTTGCGTTTTGAAGATGGCAAGTATTTGGTCCATGTACCTTGGAAGGAGCAACATGGGCTGTTGCCAGATAATTTTGAGAACTGTGTAGCAAGATTGAGCTCGCAGCTTAAACGTCTTAGAAAGGATCCAGAGATCTTGAAAGAATATGACTCCATCATACAAGATCAGTTGCAGAGTGGTATAGTTGAGCAAGTAGACTGTGGCAAGCGTCCTGATGTTGGAAGGGTGCATTATTTACTGCATCATGGGGTGGTACGCCGGGATGCCCTTACAACCAAACTTCGTGTTATTTTTGATGCGTCGTCAAGGCCCAACAGTGATAGTCCAAGTCTTAACGAATGTCTTTACTCAGGACCAGCCTTAACTCCAACAATCTTCAATGTTCTCCTCCGGTTTAGAGAGAAAAGAATTGCACTTGTAGGAGACATTGAAAAAGCCTTTCTCAATGTGGGAGTTGCTGAAGAAGATCGTGATGTCCTGCGATTCCTCTGGGTGGACAGTTTAGAAGAAGAGAATCCCGGATTGATGTTATATAGGTTTTGTCGTGTGGTGTTTGGAGTCAATGCTAGCCCTTTTCTTTTGAATGCCACTTTGAAGTATCATATCAGTCAATATAAGGCTGACCCTGGGTTGGTTCAGAACTTGTTGAATTCATTTTATGTGGATGATTTGGTGACAGGAGAAAGGGGTGTTGAGGAGTGTCTGTCGCTTTATCAGAAGTCTAAGAAGTGCCTATTGGAAGGTGGGTTTAACTTGCGAAAGTGGATTTCAAATTCACCTAAATTGCTTGAATTGATTTGTGAGGACCAAGTTGGAACTGTCGGAACTTGTGCTGTAGTGGAGGATACAGAGTCTTATGCGAAAACTACTGTCAATCATTTGGAGAAGCTTGATATGAAGGATGAACACAAGGTACTTGGTGTCAATTGGAACTGTGTTACTGATGAGTTCATTTTTAAATTTGAAGCCTTACTGAGACTTTCAGAAGACTTGGAGCCGACCAGGAGAAACTTGTTAAAGGTTACTTCAAGTTTCTTTGACCCCCTTGGAGTACTCAGTCCAATACTGGTGGAAATGAAGATTTTGTTTCAGTCTCTTTGCCAGGAGAAGTTTGAATGGGATGCACCACTCCCGGAGTCTGCCCGGAAGCAGTGGAACAGGTGGCTTCAGGACTTGAGAGAGGTGCAGCAAGTGTTAGTACCAAGGTGTGTGTATGCTGGATTAGAGGAAGGTGTTACGTCGTATGTTATTCATGGGTTTGGGGACGCTTCAGAAAAGGCTTATTGTGCTGTTGTTTACTTGGTTCTTGAAGTGAGTGGTGATTTTTTTCCAGTTTTGTTGTCATCCAAAACCAGAGTGGCACCGCTGACAAGGCAGTCTATCCCTAGACTCGAATTACTGTCTGGGGTCATCTTAGCAAGATTGGTGTCCTCAGTTAAAGAAGCCTTGGCGTCACAGATTACAATTGACAAGACACACTTGTGGTTAGACAGCAAGACTGCAATCTGCTGGATAAAGGGTTCGAAGGAGTGGAAGCAGTTTGTGCAAAATCGTGTGAATGAAATCTTGTCTTTGACCGAAGAGAGCATGTGGAACCATTGTCCTGGCATTGAGAACCCAGCGGACATAGGATCTCGTGGAGAAGGTGCGGCTAAGTTAAAGAGTAATGTGTTGTGGTGGAAGGGACCATCGTGGCTGTCGGAGCCCATGAGAAACTGGCCCAGTTCTGAGGAATGTTCAGAAACAATTGCTGAAGAGTGTTGCGTAGAGATGAAGAAAGGCCAAGCTATCGAAGCAGTTGGTGAAGCGGTATTGTTAACTACAAATGGAATACCCAATATGGACACTATTATTCCGATCACAGATTTTAGCTCCTGTAACAAGTTGTTTCGTATTACAGCTTTGGTGTTGCGCTTTGTGAAAAATTTGAAAATCAAGGCCAAGTTGCTAAAGGAAGGAACTGTTTACTTGGGAGAGGTTACTGCAGAAGAACTTGGAAATGCAGAAGTGAAGTGGTTAAGAAGTGTCCAGAAAGAATTGAAGTCCCAAGCAAATTACAGCCAGTTAGAGCGAGACTTTGGTTTGTACGAAGACAGTAGTGGAGTCCTAAGATGTAAGGGGAGAGTTGCTAATGCTGATGTACCACATGAGACGAAGTTCCCAGCCTTACTACCAAAGAATCATTATCTTTCAACTCTGTTGGTGAGAGATGCTCATGAAAGGGTGCATCACAATAGGGTAGAAGCTACGCTAGCCCAGCTGAGAACCAGATTTTGGATCGTCAAGGGACGACAGTTTGTTAAAAGAACACTGGCTAGCTGTACAGTTTGTCGCAGATATGAAGGGCAGAGTTACAGAGTGCCTCCTCAAAGTGACCTACCCGAGTTTAGATTGAGCCAGAAACCTGCCTTTACTTATGTCGGAGTAGATTATGCTGGACCTTTGTACATTAAGGTGTCAGGACAGTCTGCGTTACAGAAGGTCTATGTTCTCCTGTTTACTTGCTGTTCTGTGAGAGCAGTACATTTAGAGCTTGCTACGGACCTGTCGGTTGATGTATTCATCCGTTGCCTGAGGAGATTCGCAGCTAGAAGAGGTTTACCAGAACTGATTATCTCGGACAATGCCAAAACGTTTAAGGCTGCAGATAAAATTTTGAGCAAATTATTTTCTTACCCAAGAGTCAAGAAATTCCTGGCCAGTAAAAGAATTGACTGGAGATTTAATGTGGACAGAGCGCCCTGGTGGGGTGGCTTTTTTGAGCGATTGATTCAGAATACAAAGAGATGTTTGCGGAAGACACTTAGGAACGCTAAGTTAAACTATGACGAATTGCACACTGTTCTCGTCGAGGTTGAGGGAACTCTCAACTCTAGACCCTTGACTTACGTATCGTCAGATGATCCTGAAGAACCATTGACACCAAGTCACTTGATGTATGGAAGACGAATATTATCACTGCCGAAGGTAACAGGAAATCGACAAGCCTCACTTGACCATACAGTGTCGTCGGAAGATCTCCCAAGAAGACGGAAGTACTTGGGATTGTTACTGGAACACTTCTGGAGGCGCTGGAGCAGAGAATATGTTACAGAGTTAAGGAACCTGCATCGGCAGAAATCCAGGCCTAGATCCAGTATTGCTGTATCTGAGGGAGATGTTGTTACCGTTTTCGAAGACAATCTGCCCCGTAGTCAGTGGAAACTTGGACGAGTGGAGCAGTTGATCCATGGTGCGGACGATCGCGTTAGAGCAGCTGTAATCAAGGTTATCAGTAAGAGTGGTAGACCTGTTACTATGAAGAGGCCAGTGCAAAGGCTGTTTCCCCTGGAGATACCTATCGTGACTAATGATGAACAACCTCGGGAGGAGCAGATAATTGATGGCATCAGGCCACCCAGGCGTCTTGCCGCTCGGAATGCTGATTATATTCGGAGACTAGTTGACCAGTGATTCGACTGGTCAAGGGGGGAGTGTGTCACGGAGTTTTGTGTTACTTTTCGCGCGTGACATTTTTTGACCTTAGATGTAGCCGATCACGTTTCGAACACGTGATCATGTGACACTTTGAACGGAGTAGTTTTTCGATTTAGAGAATTGTAATTTTGTTGAAGGCACGCGTATCGGTTTAGAAGCCCGTTACTTTTGTGGAACCTTATCTTTTTTGGCAAGTGTATCGGAATGGAAGCCCGTTACTGTTAGAGATCTATTGGTGTCGAATAAAATCTATCACAACGATTATCGGTTCGTTTTCCCTTCGTTTTTCTCCATGTACATTTAGCAGGTTTTTTTAAAAAGAAACTCAGAGACGTTTGTTCACTCCAAATTTTGACTCAATGTTTACATTTAATTCATTTCAACTGTTTCGACGTTCCAGGGAAGTTTTGCTTATTTATCACGAGGTTTTTTTGGTCAGCTAAGGTCAAGGTAGCCCGTAATTAAATTTGCTAGACATATCTGCAGTTCGTTAAGAAAGAATCAGATAGAGATGGTTAAAATTAGACACGTACGCAGGAAGGAAGAATATATACCATCACCCAAAGAACGAAAAAACCCTCTCTGCTTGCTAATTTTTAAACAAATATCTATAGTTTTCTTCTTTGTTTTCCTGAAAGAACGTATATATGATAATTAGTTAGTTTGCGTTAGTATAACTGCTGAAGGCGTGTCTTCAGCGCCGACTTCCTCGATCCTTTTGTAAAGACTCAGAAGTGTGTCATGACCATGGAAAGAACCGAAATAGTTGATAATTATTCTTTATTATATTTATTTTGGTCCTAAAATTCGTCAATTTATTGATGAAAAACAAAGAAAACAGAAAGAAAAAGCTCAACTGAACTATGCAATCAGTGTGGCCTTCTAGTAAACATGAGATGATATATAATATGAGAATATGCGTATGATATATTTCTGCCCTCTTATCACAACGTTTAGGAGTACATGGAATTAAGATATAATTAGCTATACCTGTAAGTGTTCACCTATAAGAGGAAACAACTTTTTCAAATTCCCCGGCTCCACTGAAAGCGTCCTTAATCCTCAAGCACCGTAAGCTAGAAATACGTGTAAGCAGAACCTTGCGTAACCCGGGGGGGGGGGGGGGGGGGAGAGGCCTATAAAATGTCAGGGGTGAGAGGACGGGAGAAAAATGGAGTACATAATATAAGTGGGGTGGGCTGGTTTCAATACTGACTCCGATCTGATATTGGAAGGTGAGATGTACTTAATCTCCTTTTGGCTGGAGTAAATTTGAACCCAGTGCTCTGGATCTTCTGAACTTTAAACATAATTTTACTGAATTTTAAGACCAAAAACGAACTTTAAAAAAATGTATAACATTTTTGATCAAAATCTTGAATTAACCCCCTTGGAAAAAATGCAATTTTACCATCATATTCGACTGATGTACTTTATAGTGTAGAAATAATTGTTTTCCATGCCAGACATCTTTAAACAAAATTTTATGGTATTTTCAACCCAAAAACAAACTATCAAAAAATTTCTAATAATGGGTTAACATCTTTGGAAAAATCTGCTTTTGCCACGATAGAAGATCGATGTGTATTCAGTTACAGTCTAGAAATACTTGTTTTGTAGTATACAAAAACATCGCCAATCATTATTTTATGCTTTTTAAACCCAAATTTATGACAACAAAAGAGAGTTTAAGCAACGAGAAAGGCAAAAAGGCGATAGGTTTAGATTAGCAAAACAACACCTTTGCACGTGCATCACGCGTGCATCACGCGTGCATCACGCTTTTTTGTACATTTCTTAGCCGTCGTTCCACGACTGCGACATGAAACCTTCTAATTTTACGCGCTCGCCTTATGGAGTAGGTGAACACAACACAAAAAATTGTCTCTTCCTTTTTGTAAACTTAGATACCGTCCTTTCAGATTCAGCCCAGAAATTTCTTCAACATATGACAAATGAAATGAAATTAAATAAGATCGGTGAAGTTTGGAACAGTGCGAATTCACTTCTGTTTGTTGTCATCCAGAAATTTTGCTACCATGGCAACGTGACGTAATGACTTCTCCTCTCTACTTTGCCACTATAAAAGATCGGTATATTTTCTAGAAATACTTGTATCTTTCTAAAACATCGCAAAGCATAATTTTATTGCTTTTTAAGTTTCTAATTTTTGGCCGAAATCAATTTTGCCACTATATAAGATCGATGTATGTTACAGTGTAGAAATAGCTAGCTGGGATACAGATACGTTGTAGTTTCATATTGTTGCTTAAAGAGCTCGCTGAAGGTGTGGAATTTGACTTCCTCGAAAAAAGCTTCCAAGAAATTAAAATCACGAACCATCTTAAAGTGGAGACTTCCATTTTGACAAGACTTACTACAATACCACATTGCAAAGCGTTTGTTAAAAATATCCTTTAAAAAAAGTCTTACCTTACTGTAAATACCGTGGGAACATGTAACGAAACATGCTTCAGCAGGGTAAACGTTCGCAGATAAGGGAATAGGTTTCGATTCCCCTAAGTGAGATTTTTCCGCTACAAATCTAAAATAAAGCTAATAATGTGTTCCCTTAAATATAGATTACTGAAAACAATGTACATTAGACTGATATAAAAGACCGGCATGCTTCCAGTGAAGTATCACTGATTTTAAACTGTTAAGATACAGCACACGAAACAAGAAGAGAGAGATACAATTGATATTTTACAAGGACGTGTTACCACCTCAAGATAAAAAGACCGTAAGATGAACCATACCACGCAATCAAAGGTAATGCTGTATCCATTAACTTATTTTCAAAGCTTGGCTTCTATGCCAATGAATTTTGTTTAGGACAACAGGTAAGTATCCACTCAGATATCAGTTTAATTGGTGTAAGGCCCTTTTTACAACTATTTTGACTTTAAAGAAATATGGAGAATTATTGAAAAATTTTCCACAAAACTGATATAAAAAATTTTTTGCTGCACTACTCAACGTCATTCGTTCATTCATTGCAGTTGTTGTTTGTCGTTTTGGTTTGCCTATTTATCCAAACCAAAACCTGGGGGAAACCAGCTTACACCGCCCAAGCCCCGGATGAACAAATAGAACCAAGCCAAGAATTGAATGAAACCGAGGTACTCAACCGAGGAAAAAGACAAGTAACGTTTACCTTGGCAAACGTCTGCCATGTCACTCCGACTGGATCTTCAAATTCGCCGTCAAATGGCCATCCATGTGTGAAAAGATGGTATTTTTGCCCAAAGTACAATCTGTATGAAGCTGAATGCCAATCAAGTACATGGAGCTGCTTATCGAGCATACCCAGGCATGGATATCCGAAATGCGGGCCTATTATGAAAACTGTGATAATAAATCAAGGCACAAACAATGAGAAGTATGTGAGATTAATTAAAACTTGCACTTGTGCTTAACAATCAAGGACTATAGAGGAAAATGAAAGAGTAATTTATAAATGAACACACTAATCTTGTATATTAGCAACTTATTTATCTTATATTTATCAGTGTATATGTAGAATGGATATATCGCTTTAACAAATGACAACGAATAATAATAATAATAATAATAAATGTTTATAAAAAAGATCGAAACTTTTCTTTTTGTTGACGTTTATCATAAACCCGCTAATAAAGTTAATGGCGTTAACAGAAGGATGCAGTAGTCCAATGTGTTTCATTCAAAAAGGAATTTATAGAGATTAGTGATCGGCAAATAAGGCAATGCCCTACAAGTCAACATGCCCTAGCCGAGCGGGGACTTTTAAAATGTAAAGGGAAAAATATAGTGTAGCGGCAAAATTTGTTGTAATGGCAGCTCACAACTGACTTTAAGACGAAATATTTTTCTTTTCGAACACATTTATAGCGCATGCTCGCTCTTGTAAATTGGACTTGTAGTATTAAAACTTCCTCTCTACTGTATTTGATGAGCACGAACTCTACAAAAAGAGTCATCCAGCGAATTTTGTAAATTACAGGCAGGGTCTTTACTGGGCCAGGTTTTTTTTCACCCTCGTTTAAACTCTACCCTGCGTGCAGACAATAAATAAACTCTGATCAGTTAACCAGAGTTTAATTTCGTCTGCGCGCAGGCTATTTAAACTCTGGAGTGGGACTTTTCGGCTAAAATTTGACTCTTAGAAACAAGCAGTAATAAGAAACTGGCTGCAACATTTCGAAATGGAATGAAAATTTTCCGAGACACAATTTTGTACTAAGCATTATTTTTCCAATAAGTCGTTAAGCTGAGATTATATTAGAGAAACGTTGATCAAATATTAAGCACGTGTAATGATGGAACCTAATGTGCTGTATGCATACAGTGTATGTAACTATTTGGAGTCAGTTTAGGGTAAATGTGTTTCGTCTAGTAGAGCTAGCTTGCTTCTGACAGTTACGATGCTCAAAAGTCGTCACAAAAAAGCGCATTCTTATATGGTGGGTTTAAGTTATCCAAATAAATGGAAATTTCTAAATTGTTGTTGTTCTCGTTGTCGGTCAGCAGATCGAAGTTTTTGTTCTTTGATGCAAGCGCAGCATTCAGAGTGCCCCTGTTTCTTTGCGTTGTCACAAACACTCTAAGGCTTAAAGGGATCTCTTATGAGTGCTTTTAACCTGCATTTTTCTCTTTTTTGATATAAACTGTTAATGTAAGACAAAATAATACGAACTAAGGCCATTTCCGAGCTTCAATTAAAAACTCTCAATTCCAAAACGAGGCCAAGTTCAAACCTTTTTTTTTGTGGTAATGTGTTTTATTTCAATGAGAATAAAACAATCCTATTCATATCTGTTCAGTAGCTTTGCACTGAGCCCCTCGCTTTAAAAACAGAGGATTTGGGCAGCTCAGAAATAGCCTATCAATCAATTTATCATTAAAATTTAAAATAACGTAGCATTATTCATTCACATTTTAGTTATTTTCTCTTTTAACAATTAAAATTATTAAAGGAAACAAAATAGCAATTTATTAGGATAAATCTTTACCAGCAAACGAGAGAGTTAAATCAACTCAAAACATACTTTCAGTCGCTCCATCTGGTGATAGTGTAACTATAAACCTAAAACACGAATATAAGAAGAATAAGTTGAAAATTTATATCCCAAACAGTGGGATATCTTCTGATTTTTGAAGCAATAGACCACACCTTCCATGGGTTTACCGGAGTGATATCCCACTTGGGATGTTGGGAGAACACGAAAAAAGCTTGCAAATCACGAGCCGAAGCGAGTGATTTACAAGCTTTTCGATCGAATGTTCTCCCAACTTCCCAAGTGGGTTATCACGTCGGTAAACCCATAGAAAGTGTGGTTTACTGCTTTTATAAAATGACTTTAAGTAAATTAACCAATCAAAACGCGCGTACTATCTTTAGTTAGTTATTTTATAAAACTGAATAATTCGATACAGATGCGTTTTAGTTTTCGTATTTTTTTTAAGTTAGTGATGTCTATAAGTAGCTTGCTGAAGGTGTGACTTCAGCTTGGACTTCCTCAAAAGAGTTATTGACTAACTATCAGATAAAGATATATAAAGAAAGGGAGATGAAGGTCATTATGCAAACAAAGGTAAAAAACAACGATTAAACAAGATAGTTATTGTAAAAGGACTCTTTGAACCTTTAAAAGTAGAGAAAAAATGTTAAAAACAAGATAATTCTTAAGGCTGTGTCTCTATGTCCACAACAGTTACAGATGAAAACAGTCCAAGCTCCTCACACGAAAAATTCGTAAGGCTCAATGAGACGACATAAATCTGGTTTTTAAAAAAGGGGAAAAATCTTGAAACTCCTTCCACAAAACCAACGAAATAGACGTCTTGCCATTGGAGTGTTTTTGTTCCCCTGTCAACTCAGTTGAAAGGGACATGTCGTCTAAGCTAAAACAGAGACAAATTTTGCATACCAACAGAAAGGCGTCAAATTGTTAACAAACGGCTAAATTGATGTTACTGTGGGCAGAGAACTCAAGGTACAGATATTAGCGGAGCTCTGGCGCGCGAAGCGCGCCTGCGGAGCACCATGGGTAAGTAAATCTACCCATCCCAGAAAATTTGGTAATCACGTGACCGTACACCGCCCTCAGCCCGCCCGTCCGTCCGCACCACAGGGAAACCAGTGTTTAATCCTCACACTTTCTAGCCAGTTTGGGAGCACAGGAAGACTGATATTGCACACATATATTGCACATCAGTGCTGTGATCAATTGACAGCTGTCAAAACAAAGTATCCGCTGACCAGTATCACCTGACCGTATCGTGGGCTCAGGTGTCGACCCATGGAGGTCGAATATCTTTTTGAAGTTATCCGCTGACAAGTTACTAGTTTTCAAATGATCGCAGGCTCAAGTTTATTTTTTTTTAATTCATATGAAATATGTTGTGTTTTGTACGTGCCGCACAATTAAAATTTTGATTTCAAACTGACCTCGGAAGCTAAAATTCAGCCAGTTTTTACAGGCAGGGAAGACATGCCAGTTGCTTTTGACTTTTCTCACCAAGGTCACGCGTTGGTCACGCTCTACGTCCAATTGTTATGCTCTGATTGGTCAAAATTTGACAGGTGAGCTCATGCGGAAAATTTATGCAGGATCTTGAAACTTGTTTACTTTGCTGAAGTTGACAGAGTTTTCTGTCAACTTGTGATGTTTTTAACTGTCTTTTTCCACTGAATGTACAAAATGAAATTCAGCTGCTATCAAGAGTCTTCTGTTATTCATGGCTAGTTTGTTTACTGGGGTTTTGGTTGAAAAATACGTCGCTTGTCAAAGTCGGAAATCCGATTTCGGATGGCATCGTTTTCGTTTCACCTTGCTTGATGCGTAAGAGGGTTGAAAAGTCTGAAGCGATTCTGGCCTTACTTGATAGTTTTCAGTGCATCTCGAATGGTAAGCCTGAGAAATTATTGTATTTGACGTTTGTCTTTTAAATCTAATTTAATGAAGTCGAGCGTAGTTTATGCGGCTATTTAGTTTATGCACGTTTTTAATTGTAAGATTTGAGACAATGATCTGACCGAGTATTAGGTTTGATTATAAGCTTATAGAACTTTAAAAAGCCTTTAGACATTTTCTCACCGCAAATAGAAAGAACACGTTCCAAAGAATATTTAGTTATAATTGTGGCTGTAAAAGAAAGCTTTGAGCGATTTTCTTGCCTCGAGTTCATCTTTGGAAAAGCAAACACCGGGCAGCCGGCTTACCGAATGAAAAACATAAACAAGGATTTTCAGAGACACTTTAATACTTGTCTTTGTTTCACCGAATTATTTTCGTTTTATTGATCGTTAGTAGTCTCTTTTGCAATTTTTATCGCTGTGCCGTTTGTTTTCCGTCGCTCATGAACATCTCTTGCATGCTGGAGTACTCAAAATGCCGCACTTATCAAACGCTTTTGACGATTACACATCGTTATAAAACCATTAAATAAAAAATAAACCTAATAAATTCTTTATTATGTTGCAGCGTATAACTCTTAAACAGTCGATTTTGGCACTTGTCAAAAGTGAGAACCGGCTAGCCGTATAGGTGATTTTGGTAATTTTTTTAACGGTTTCGCTAAAACCCACACGTGCTTCGATCGTCCTGAATATTGAGTGAGTGCAATTTGTATTGCAAACTTGTGAAATACTGCATTCTGTTCGAGGTCTGTATGATAAAAACAGCGCCTCTTGTTACTGTTTCACCTCAGATGTGATGTATAAAAAGTATAAAAGGTTGGGTTACACGTCCCCAGACTTGTTGGCAAGATTTTGTAAAGTAAACTGGTCGAACGAATTCGGCCTGATTTGTTTTCCAAGAATTTGTTTTCCAGGCCTAATCTACTGTGATCAAGAGCCCGCGCTCTTAAATGTGATCGAAGATGATTGCTATTTTTTGGGTGTACATATAAGGCTATCAACTCGATGTAAGATTAAGTTCACTCTTATCTTGGACTGTTTGCAAATTACTTTTCTCTAAAATCACTTAACCTTTCCCTCAAAAGTCACATGAATGTGCTCTAAAGTTAACTGAATTGTGGAAAATAAGTTTATTGTTTGATTTAAATTATAAATTCGAGTTAATATATAGGAGCTTCGCTTTTAGCCCTGGCTAAATCTATATATTAGGAAATTAAAACTTAAGCGTATAAGGCGATTAAGATTTTATCTTGTTCAGAATTAATTTCAACTCCACATCATGTTTGTTTTGTTTTGATCATGACAGTTATTATTCGTCGTTTTTGTTGGCCTAACTCAAACAGAAGTCTTGAGTAAGCCTTACCAGTCACAGAACGTCCCAAATAGCAATGAGCAGTGGTTCAAGGAGGGAGAACAAAAGCCAAGCCAAACGTTGAATGAGACAAAGCCAAGTCGAGAAAAGAGACAGGTCACTACCTTGGCGCAACTGTGCCCGTCACGATTAGTCGAGATTTCGAATTCTCCGTCAACTCTGCCATGTGTGGAAAGAATCCTTTATTGCCCAACATATAATTTGAAAGAGTTTCAATGTAAGGAGCGGCCTTTAAGTTTCAGTTGCCTAGATAGCATTACGAGAACGGATTATCCACTCTGCATTGCCAAGTCTACAGAGGTTACTCGTAATGAAAGAAGGGTGATGATCACGACAGGATGTTCCTGTGCATGAAAGACAATTATAAGCCTCAAGTGAATTAATATGTACTAAATTATCTAGAAGAGATATAAAATAATGTATTTGAATAATACAATATGTTTACATATTTATTTAAAACTAGATTCATGCTTTCAAAATAGGCGGCATCGTTTGAAAAATATAATTTTTGCTGCCTAGTCTTATTGTAAGATATGTAAGAAACAAAAAGTGTTAAAAATAACAAATGAAATGTTTCTTCTACCTCCTGTCTACTCTTTTCTAGGGAGAGAAAGAAGGAAGGGGATGTGTGCCGTTTTCTAAAATGTTGAAGATAGAATTCAACGCATGCGCACGAACTCTTAAAATTGGCCATGGCTTTGAAAATAATCTTGAATATTTGATATTTACGAGGACTGGCTAAATCCAAAGAAGTTCATTCAAAATATTTCTCCGTTTCTGATTGCCTAAAATCCCAGTCATAATTCATCATAACCAGCTGCTGTCGACGGACCAAATTTGGAAGAATTTTGCGATATGTGAGGAATGAAGTCAATTGTGCAGCATAATTGCTAGAAAACTGAACAGTTAACGGAGAACACTTGAGGACGAGGTTGAGTTGTTTTGGTGGTGAGTACAAAATTTCCCTCGTTTCGCGAGGAAGAAATAGGCGAACTATTGGCTAAAAACATAGAAAGAACAGCAAGAAGACAACTCGACGGACGACATCTGCTATTTGGAGAATATTTGCAAATAACTAAACAACCCTTTATGTCCTAAACGTCCCGATAAAGATAAACTGAACATCGATGGAGGTAAGCATGTTTTAGCTTGTTTTTATAAGAATTATTTTGAATGAATACTAAAACCGTTATTGAATTTGGCTGTCGTATCATCTGAAGAATTATAATGGAGATCTCTCCTCAATCTCCGTAACTCTTCAGATGATACTCAGCCTTATCCAACAATTGTTAATTGTTTTATTGATCCAGGCCAAAATCAATGAGCCAGCAGTATACCACGTTTATACGGAGAAAAGTTGTCCCAGGTGAAGCAATAACAAAAAAAACACCATACATTAAAGTTCATTTTATTGTTCTGGACAAGATTTTAATTTCATCCACCAAGATTCAACCGGTTACGCCACGTTATGAATTTTATACCAAAAATACAGCATGCAGCATCAGATCATTACTATTTTTACCAAATTCGTTTTTTTGTTGCTAATTCACGAGTTATGGCAGCTAAAAGGTAGGACTGTATAATCCTTAAAAAGATAAGTTGTCATGGTAACGGCTAATTATCGTTCAAGTACAGTAAAACCGCACGACTAAGAACCTGGATTCTTCAAGTTAGCCTAAACAGGTCCTTATAGATAGGCTATTTAAGTTCTTAAATAGCTTCTTATTTTCTGAAGAAAAAAAAATACAATATAGGAGTATTTAGTGGTTCAGCTTATTCCTCATATAAAATCTGCATACCAAATTAGAAATTATGTAAAAATGACCATAAAAAGAAGAACTAAAGCATTGACCTCACTGGCATTTAAACTGCAGTTGGAGTGATAAGGCACCTATGTACTGCAAAGATGATTCTGAATGTCGACTTAACCAATATCTGCCCAGGTGCACAGAATTTTTTTCATGGATTTTAGAAATTAAGAACCTGTTTCAAATTTTAGGCTAAACAGGTTCTTATATAGAGGGGGCTTAACTGGCAAATTTTTTGCCTAAAAGGTTCTTAAAATCCAGGTTCTTAGTCGCGGGGTTTTACTGTACTGCTGCTATTGCCTTTGCCAGTTTTTTGTACGGTCCTTTCAAAGTTCCTTGGGAAAATAAATTGTCAAAAGCCAGAAACTGGTATCACCCCCTTAAGTACAATTTTTAATGACTAATCACAGTCATCTACAAATACATTTCTTGGTCAAAGTCTGTCAACTGTTTTAACTTTGAAGTGCACGCAATAACGTTAACAACATAAAAATATAAACAAAAAGATAAATAAAACAAATAATATTAATAAAGCCCGATTACAGGGCACTATTAATAAGGAAACATCTTTACCCCTACGAGGTAAGGTCATTGAATTCGAAGGGAGCGTGGGGGAGGATCTAATTTTGGTAAAGAAAGTTTTCTTCCTCCTGATGAAGTCCCAAAGTAGGTAAAAACTCAGAACAAAATACACTTCGGTAAATTGTTGAATTTTTTGCGTTTATTTTTGGTTTACTGAATGAGCTTTTTCTCTATTCATTTTTAAAAATTATTTCTGCAGACTTCTCAAAGGTAGCAAAAATAACTAGACAAGTTGCATGCAAGAAAAATTGCCTAGTGAAATCATGTACTTTATGCTAGTGTTTTGTTTTGTTTTTTTTTTGTTTGTTTCCGCTTTCTTTTGTTTTGTTTTGTTTTGGTGACGGTAAAACGCGTCTCGGGTCGAGTTCCATTCTTTTCTTTGATTTTCCTGTCGTTTCAGTATACTTTTAACCATAACCGACTCCGCTGACCCCGAGTTGGCGTTTACTTTTGTTTGTTTGTTTGTTTTTTTAAGGTGTAACTTGAACCATGTCAAATCAACAGGCTCCAAAGGCTTCAAAAAAGACGTAGACTTTCAAAATAAAGAGTACTTTATACGCTCGTCGACACTCCTTGAGTATACTGTTGACATTAATTTGCACGTCGAGTTTTAGCAAACTCCAAGTTACTACATAACACGCTAATAAACACATGTACATATAAAATATCAGCTAAATTCATAATTTCATTGGAAAGCTGAGGACTGTTCTCACTTGCAATGGAACAAAATCTGATAAATTAACCCATCTAGAGAGAAAAGTCACGACCTTCACATTTGCTCAGCTAGTTAAAAAAAATTCACCGTCAATTTTTAAATGCAACTCTCCTCTCCGAGTACCTAAACCAGGGCAATGGATCCAAAAATTACAACCACATTACCATTGCAACTAAAATCACCGCTCCAACAACAATTTCCAGCGGTAACTGTCGAGCTTTTCTTGCCTGCAGGCCTGAAAGATAAGCAACATATATACACCGTTGGTACCGATGACAAAGGTGCGTGCAATTTTGCATTTTAGATTAACTTATTAATTATAAAAGGTGAACTATTTATTACAGCCAACATTTCGCGACGCAACCACGTCTGGTTATGTTGATTTGGTTTCCCTGCGGTATTACGTCTGAGGAACGAGCGCAGAAATTCCATACCGATGACTTGTCACTACCTAGATCTGGGTATAGTGCTTCTGATTGGCTGAAGCAAATTTCCCTCTCAGTACGACCAATCAGAAGCACTACCCAGATCTGGGTAGTGACAAGTCATCAGTATGGAATATATGGCGTTCCTCACAAGTCTTTTCACGGAGAAACTAGTGGTGGTGTCACGAAATGTAGGCTGTTTTCTTATTCTATGAATTAATCTGTTGTAAAAATCGTGAAAAAGTTGTTGAGTTTATTTGCAGGTTACTGAATTAACCGTCTAAAGTGGCATGAACTTTGTGTACAGTCTAACAGCAGATATGCCAGTTACTTAAAAACACAAAACGAGATTACATGTACACGTAGGCTGCGTTTTTTTGGGAAAATCCAAAAACGGATTCGTGATCTAAGATCATATGGCTTCTTCGATCACTACCGAAAAAAAACGGAAGATCCGAAAGGATCATTTACCATGAGAATGGGATGTCTTCGTGCTCCTCGTGATGAGAAAAATAGAGGAAAAAACAACAAACTGATCCTCGCGCCGAAGGCAAGAAAGAAACGCAACATAAACTACGTTCGTATTAATATATAAAATGTATATATTTCGGTTTGAAACACAATCGTTTCTCGAATAGTATACACTTAGGATAGTAAAATTATAAAAATTTAAAACTGAAGCCAATGAATTTTTTTTTTAATTACTTGGAAAATAAACCGGCGTAAGTGGACACTACATACGTACAAAAAACATGACAGGTAAGGGTTTAGAAGCAGTCTACGAATGCATATAGATGACAAACATGGAATGAAATGTACCTAATGGCTCAAAAACAAGGCACCTAACCAACATAGGTTCAGTTAGAATGTCATACAGCATCTGTTGTGCACCATTTTTATTAGGAAAACCGCTTGTAAAAAGTACTTTTTTCAAATCCTTTCCCAAAAAAACCGCTCAGATTGTGAATGTCAAAAATCCAGATTTGGATTTGATCCGAAAAATCCTCCCAGGCTGTGGATTTTATGGGTTCATGATCCGTTTTGGATTTGCCCTAAAAAACGCAAAATCCGTTTCTGAAAACACATGTCCAATATACACAAACAGATATGATTCGTCAAACCGATGGTCCATTGGTACCAATGGTACGATTCGTACCAATAGAAAATGATGTCATTCCTGACCAATGGTTCTATTGGTGAATATGCATCTCATTGAGGGGACTTAGATTATTTTCCCATGTGACCTGGCTGGGTACAGGGCAATTCCAATGGTCCATTGGTACCAATGGTACGATTGGTACCAATAGAAAAGCACGTCATTCCATAGTTCTGTTGGTGAATATGCATCTCATTAAGGGAACTTAGATTTCCCATGTGGTCTGGCTGGGTACAGGGCAATTCCGATGGTCCATTGGTACCAATGGTTCGATTGGTACCAATAGAAAATGATGTCATTCCAATGGTTCTATTGGTGAATAAAGCGAGGTCGAAATACAAACATGCCATGTGTATTCTTCGTTCTATAAGCCATCTATGCAAAACAAGTTCGCTTTTACACCAAGTAAAAACGCACTAATACTTATTATGAATGTTCCTCGATCTATAGCCCATCTATGCAAAACAATTTCGCTCTCACACAAGGTAGAAACGCGCTAATAGTTATTATGAATATTCCTCGTTCTATAAGCTAACCACACGAAGCATTTTCGCTTTCACACAAAGTAGAAACGCACTCATAGTCATATTGAATATTCCTCGTTCTTTAAGCTAACCACACAAAACATTTTTGCTCTCACACAAAGTAGAAACGCGCTAATAGTTATTATGAATATTTCTCGTTCTATAAGCTAACCACACAAAAAATTTTCCCTCTCACACAAAGTAGAAACGCACTAATAGTTATTCTGAATGTTCCTCTTTCTATATGCCCACCACGCAAAACAATTTCGCTCTCACACAAAGTAGAAATTCGCTAATAGTTACAAAGCGAGGTCGAACTAGCGCTAATAGTAATTGCTAATGGTTATAATATAGCGAGGTCGAAATACAAACATGCCATGTGTATTCTTCGTTCTATAAGCCATCTATGCAATCGGTAGTTTCGAAAACGAAGACCGAAGCACGAAGCACCCAGATCTCGAAAATGAAGCACCCAAAACTCAAAACCTGTCTGCACTTTAAAAACACGGAATCAAGCACGATAACGAATAGAATGCAGTTCAAAACTACATGATTTCGCCTTTAAACTTGTGTCAGTTGTTGCCGATCTTTACAACTCAACGCTTCGTGACGGCTTCATTCCTCCTCTCCTCAAGAGCGCGATAGTCCACACCCTCCCCAAGGTGACCCTCCCAAGTGCATCGAGGACGATGTGAGGTCAATCTCTCTCACATGCCAGCTCGCTAAAGTGCTGGAGGGCTTCACATTAGCTAGAGTATATCCATCTATTGTAGGCAACCTCGATAGAAACCAATTCGCGGTAGCTGGTAAATCGACCGAGCAGGCCCTCGTTTATCTTTTACACCTGGCTTTAGAAGCCCTGGACAGGGGCGGTTGCCAGCTAAGGTTATTTTTTGTTGATTTTAAAAAAGGTTTTGACCTTAGTGATCCCTTTATATTAATGGAGAAGCTTTCAACAAAGTACAATCTCCACTGGAGCTTGCTTAGGTGGGTCGCATCTTTTTTGCAAGGGAGGGCTCAGGTCACACGTGTGGGCGTGACTTTGACTTTCTTCACTACAATAGTTGCGTTCCGCGCCCAATCGCGATTGGTGGGTCCGATATTGAACAGGTCTCTACATTTAAGCTCCTCGGTGTCCATCTTTCTGAGGACCTGACTTACGCAGTGCACCGCGACTACATAGTGAAGAAGGCCAACAGACGGCTTTATGTACTGAGACAACTCAAGAAGTGCAAAGTTCCGTCGGCTGATATTGTTCATATGTACTGCGCGCTAATTCGCTCTATACTAGAGTACGCCTCCGCTGTCTTTGCTGGTTTGCCTAAGTATCTTGCTTGCTTTCTTGAGAACGTGCAAAAAAAGGGTCCTTTACATCATTTGGCCTGGTATTTCGTATGAAACAGCACTTGACAAAGCTGAATTATCCACTCTTTCTGACCGTCGGACAGTCTCGTGTATTAAATTTATAAGTAAGGTTCGGCCAGGTAACCCGTTATACCCACTAATACACAACAGAGTGGTACCTATATCTACCAGTGTGTGCCTAAGATCAGCTAGTTCTAGTAGGCGCAATGCATGGCCACAAGGACTGAACGTTTCTCAAATTTTGTTAGTGTTAAATATTAATCTTGTCAATCAATGTTGCGTATTTGTATATTTATCACAGCTTGAATTGTAAGGTATCCTACAATTCAGTCTTCCGACTGCGAAAGGGACAAATGCATTTCCGCCGCCCTCGCTAAATTTTAAAAAGTGACGATTTCCTGTTTTGAACGTGATCAAAGTGTATTACAACTGCTGCTGTTTTCACTACGCCAAATTACTAGCTGAACATTCTTTCTACGTTTTTTTTTTACAAAACTAGGACATCTGTTTTCACAGTGAAATTTTTACCCGGATATTTCAGCCAATGACCATGCAGGCGATTCAAATTGCAATAGCGCGCAACTTTCGAAAATGATCGAAGGAAGCGCTTGGTCCCGAGAACAAATTCTGCCTGGATCTGATCTGGGTATCACGCACAGTCATAGTTACCCAATATGTCGTTATAAACATGTATCTGTACCGAAAAAAAATTCATTTTAAGATAAGGTAGAAGAAGATATATGGAGGCATGGATCCATGATAGAAGATAGATTATAGAGGATGTGTCAAGTATCGCGAGACTAAATAATACAGGACTTCCTATCAAGAATTTTCAGTTAAACAGTTCGCAGGCTTAAAATAAAACGTTGGGATGGATTTGCGGACCTTTGGAGGTGCGGACGCATCCGTTGCATGCCTCCACCTAGTTCGGCTTGCGTTATGCAAGAATATGGTTTTCTATTTTCCAATCATACCATTGGTACCAATGGACCATCAGAATTGCCCTGTACCCAGCGAGATCACATAAAAAAATAATCTAAGTACCCTCAATGAGATGCATATTAACCAATAGAACCATTGGAATGATGGCCTTTTCTATTGGTACCAATTGCACCATTGGTATCAATGGACCATCGGAATTGCCCTGTACCCAGTTAGATCACATGGAAAATAATGCAAGTCCCTTAATGAGATGCATATTCACCAATGGAACCATTGGAATGACATGCTATTCTATTGGTGCCAATCGTACCATTGGCACCAATGGACCATCGGAATTGCCCTGTATCAAGCCAGGTCACATGAGAAAATAATGTAAGTCCCCTTAATGAGATGCATATTCACCAACAGAACCATTGGAATGACATCATTTTTGATTGGTACCAATCAAACCATTGGTACCAATGGACCATCCGAATTGCCCTGTACCCAGCCAGGTCACATCACCACTAATTTCACCTTTGGGGAATTCCAACTTTATGCCAGCAGATGACAGCTTTACTTAGAGAAAAAATAAAATTGTGTGCTCAATGCCACCAAATGTCATTGCTCATGGGGGGAGTAAAATTATTATGCTACATCTCTTAGTAAAATGCTATAGTGGGCTGTAATATCCCTCCCCCTCCCCCCCTTCTTACCTCCACGCTTGGATCCGCCACTTAATAATCTTGTAACTCAAACCCCCCTCCTTCAGTTCCACTCGCATCTACATCTATTCTTGACCTTTTCTTGTTTTTATGATGCCAAGATAGCAGATAAATAGATAGAACCATAAATGCTACTAAAATGGAACCCGATAAAGCCAACACTAAAATAAGCTTGTTTGATGATGGAGATTTTTCAGGCTTTGTGTGTACGAGGCCTGAAAGAAAACATTGAACATACATGCAATTGGGTTTTGCACATTCAACAAAAACTGCAGGTAACTCTGATTAAAAGATCATTGTCTCCATTAGTTCAACTTTCTTGCATGTTATTATAATCTTGTGCACTATATTTATTACAACACTCATGAGAAATTGCTAATTCCTTTCCGTCATTAAATTACAGCCATTTTTTAGAGGTTGATGGGCCTAAAACCTGTCAGGGGCTTATACGAGGGAGAGATATATGTACGGTAGTCACTTTATTGACTAAGTTTTTGTTTTGAGATTCAGAAACAAAGATTCATTTCAAATTTCAGCACCTAGTCCGCAGTCTGTGGTCCGCAGTCCGCAGTCCATATTTTATACTGACTGGTTCCTTTTCTATTTTTCTGGTGGCTTAGGTAATGCTCACTGGGCTGCATCAGGCTGCATGGCTTTTTAAATAAAGTTTTCATATGGACCACGTACAAGAAAGCCTTTCGCTTGGATACAGGGGCATAATCCAACGAGAATATAGTTCAAAACCACTTAAACATTGCATTATTGAACATATTTTAGTATTTAAATGGTAGACATAGGCATATTTTTATCCCCTAAAATTTTTCATCTGTTTGGATTTCTTGGCTGAAAGTCTAGTGATCCGAAAATTATAGGGATCAAAACTTACCTTTTCGAAAATTTTAGCCAGAAATAAGGCTCCCCAAAATTTTAGGTGACCCTTTTAGGGTAAAAATCCGTTAAAAATGGGCAATTAATATACCATTTTTTTAGATGTTTGAAAATCCTAGGGGGGGGGAGGGGGGGAGCGGCAAGCAAGAAATTTTACAACAAATGTTCCGAAAATTCTAGATCTCAAATCGTCTTCCAAACAGATATTTTCCAAAATTTGACGTTGGTTGCCCCTGTTGGAAGGTTATGTTGTCGATTTTGTCTCTGTTTATACTACATGATTTCCTGTTGTCATCCGTCGAGTTGGACGTTGTGGTCATCTTTTGAGTTGTTTGTAAGCACTATACTGTATTTCTCTATCATCACTAAATTAAAAGCGATACGTTTTTCTATCTACCCATCATAACAAAGGTTAGGGGGTGGAGAAAGCTGACATTTTGTTTCAGACTATAGCTTTCCGTAAAGTCCCTAGATCTAAAATATTGACGGTTCAGCAAATTAAATGTGATATGAATTCCCTGTTCCTGAAGCACTAAGCTAAGACTGCTAATGTTGTAGGTTTTGCAGTATACTGATTCGGCTTGATTGCCAGCAACCGGTGTCAGGCAAAAGATAATGTAAACTTCTTTATCTAGTGGCATTCCCCTTGTTTAGGCAGAAATTTCCCATGGTTTCAGTTATATAGTTATAGGGTTAGCAAATCTATCTTGCTTTATCTTGGACCCTTGTAATCATTGCGTGAATGAAACAAAAAGATTGAGAGACAAAGGACTCCTCCCTCAGAATTTTTTTTGTTCTGGAGCCACATGACCAGACCCAACCAGGGTCTCTCTTTCTCTCACTCCGTAGTGATGGGTAGGAGAGAACCCTGAAAACGAGGTTGTTGAAATTCCTACCCTTTCATATACTTTGACGCCTGAAAAATTAAAGTTAATCCTGTTGGTTGGAGCCTTTCCGAATAGGCCTTTATAGGGAGTATCCCCTACCCCCCAATCCCCTCAGAATGAACCTACAATGTACTCTATATGACCAGGCTCTCCAATAATTAACTCAAGAGCAACTGACACAGGCTTTAACTCTTCAGGACTTTGCATTTCTCATTTTTAAAGTAATATCCCAAGTAACTAATAGGAGTTTGTGTTAAAGGAATGTATTTACATACCCTTGCTTGGTGAAAAAGGCAGACTTTGCATTTCCTTTTCAGTTGGTTTGGCAGTGGTATTACCTGAAGAATGACATCATAATTATGAATAATATATTTGTAATTATTTTATCTGATGTTTAAATAATCTCATTATGGCAGCAGGTTAAATACTCTCATAATTTCAAATTTTGATAAATTCTCTAATCCTCTTTTACAATGCTTATCCAATGTACAAAAGCAGAAAAATATTAACTATGGATAAATTAAAAACTAGAACAAAATTGTTTTATTGGTGCGTAATCTATGCCCCAATGGTAAGCTGTGTACATATTATTATTTAAATGGATTAGGAAACATTGGGACAGCTGGCTGGACTAGGACAAGATATATAAAAGCTGGCCTATCATTTGATAACAGCATTGTTAAGTGGTAGAAGACTCAAGCAAAGCCAGAGCTTAATGGGAAAAGTTTATACTTGCCTGTTAAAGAATAATTAACGGCCATGGTTGGCTGCAGTTCATTTTCAGTAGGTTTTATAGATGTAACATTTTCTTCTGTGAATATAATTAAAAGTTAAACACAAATTTGAACAACATTATCATTAGAATGTACATTATAAACTAGATAATCTGATTCTGGATATGACATGCAGGCAGATTCCTATATAACTATAATTATTTAAATTTAACAAATATTTTCCCCTGTAATTCTGGGGTTTAAAATTGTGAGAACTTACGGTAATCCGGATAGTGCTGAATAAACATTTCAAAGTCACTGATTGTAAATAACACCACACTGGTGTAGACTGACGGATCATACCTGCCAACTCTCCCGGTTTTCCCTGGAGTCTTCAAGTTTTTCATCAAATCTCCCGGTCTTTCCGGTTAGAGCACCAATCTCCCAGGAAATACCTACGATACTGTGGCCTTTTTCAAAATTTTTTTTCATTAATTTCGTTATTTTCGAGATGTCAAAAAGGAAAAATAAAACAAGAAGTGGAATTCACAAGTGCTCTTATTTGAGTTGTTCTCATGGAAAATGGACTACATAGCAATCAAACTGATATATATTTAACGAGTGTCGTAATTGGTCAGAAATCAACCAATCAAATTGCACAATATATACATGGTAGAAAGTTGGTGCGGTTTTCGCATGCTGTTATTGACGTCAGGAACATTCGGAAGGCCTTCGCGTGTTTTCAGAGAGTATTCAGACATTGTTGAAAAAGACATTTTTTCTAGACGTCTCCAGATTTTTGTACTCCAGGAGTTGGCAGGTATGGACAGTTTACAAACAGAGTATTAATGTCATGAAATTTTGAAAGAGGATAACAACAGAATTCTAATTTATGAGCTCAGTGCATGGCAGATCTAAAAAAAGTCTGTTCATTGAGGCTAACAGGGCCAAGAAATTTTTTTTCCAGAAAATTAATTTGTTAATTTTTGTTTTCTTCTTTTCCCTTTTTTAAACGTTTTGTCAGTATTTACCATTTTTCATTTTTAATATGTACCATATATACATGAATACAAGGAGTATTAAAGGGATGATAATGCTGCATACTTTCAGATCAAGAATACCATATTGTATTTATATAATTAAAATGTTCCAAACTGCGAAAAAACTGATTCTTCATCCAAATTCTTACATGTAGAAGATCAAATTTTTAACCAAACTATTTGTAATGATTTTGTACCCAAAATACATGTAAAGGTCAAATGGTATACTTTTCATCTTAAAATTTAAAAAACACTGGTTTCAGAATGGCCTTTTGCCACACTGTGTGACTTTTTCTTTTTTTAGACACTGCATGACTTACAATAACTGCATGGGTTAATTTTAAACAATATAACCATATCAACTCATTTTCGATACCGCATTAGAACCTAGCTGCATGCTGAGAAATTTATTAATCCTGGAGCAATCTGGAATCAATGAACTAATTTATGAAACAGTAATCAGTCAGCTTACTGCTTATTATATAAGGAACTGAATGGACAAATTTTTTAAGAGCTAGATAATTAAAAGTTAAATTCAATTCTTCAAGTCCAATGAAATAACAGACACCTGTACGTACCTGCAAACCTGACTATGAATGGCCAGGGCTGTATATCTGGTGCTAACATGTTATTTTTGTAGTATTCGATGTGCATGTGATAATCTCGGCCTTGAACAATACCAGACCCATAAAATATAATTTCAAATTGGGTTTCATTTATTATACTCATTTGTATAATTTTCTGGAGCTCAATGATTTCCCATTGGCTTTCACTTGCATGTACATTTCTGGAAATGTTGCCTTTGTCCAGTGTCTTGATCTTCCTATTGGCTACATAAAGAGCCATATCGAGCTCCCTTTCCCTTGGCAGCACCAACTTGGAAGTTTGGTGTAGGAATACTGTTCACAAATGAAGTGAAAATGGCAAGTATTAGTGAAACAATATTATTTGCATACTGTTGCTGAACACTAAAAATCTTTTTTTCTTCCTCTTCATACCCTTTTTAAAATGAGTATTTTAATTCTGTAACAGACATTGCAATTGGATTAGGCCCCCAGTGGCTCACATTTTAGCAAAAATGATATAATAATATTAAGTTAACATTATTCAGAAAATCACTCAGTTTGCACATTCACAAATACATATACAGGGTATATAAATGTACAATGCTTTTGGCTTCAATAGGTTACACCAATATGGGCATATATAAATGAAACAGCCTCAAATCAAAAATTAATCTTGCAACTTTGTCATTTTTATCAGATTGTAATTTTTTGTTTGCATGTGATTTGAGACCAGTAATTACTGCCTTGGAGAATGTATACAAAATTATCACATACATTAAATTGTTCCCTTATCAATTTAAAGTTGAAGCACTATCTCAAATAAATCTTTAATGTTTTAATGAAATTGGACAACAACAATGTCATTATGTTTGACTTTCGCTCACAAATTAAATTAAAAAGTATATTTAAAAAACATATTTCAGTGATCATACACTGTGACTTTCTTTAGAGTACCTGTTTTTAGATTTTCATTGGTGATATTTTGATCTGGTGCGTCTGACGTTATGGGACGATACCCTGTACCTGCAAACAAGCAAATTAAATTTCAAGCAAATGGAACTTAATTTCCATTATTGTTGTTGGCCGTTAATAAAATTACAATGGTGTACAGCTAGCCTGAATGAAAGGGCGGATTGAAATTTTGAAATAGATTTCTATTTGCTTACCTAATGTGCCGGCATATTGTATGTTTAATGAACAATTCTGCTAGGGTTTAATAATTAGGAAGGTGAAACATGGCAATGCATCCTAACTAATATCGATCCATCGTATTTTCCCACCCAGCATGGCCAGCCCAGAACTCACCGTGTAATTCATGATATGAATTGCGTTTACTCTGCCCTGGGGAAGGTCAAATATATATCGATCGATCGTATTTCCCCATCCATCCCAGAACTGCCTTGTAATTCATGATATGAATAGCGTTTACTCGGCATTGAACTAGTAGGACAAGACTTCTTATTATAATAGTTCCAGATCACTGATCACGTTAAGCAAAACACAACGCTTTCTCTTGAACTGTACACACTGACTTAAATTTTTACCTTTCACAGGCCCAAACACTGACTGAGAGGTTATTAATGCAACTACAGAAACGAGAGGAGTTACGATTTTCTTCATCATGCAGTTGCTATAAGTGTTCGATGTACATTCGCCACTGTGCTTAGGATACGCAATCAGCACAAGGTCAACTGCATGGTCACGCGACACTTTTCAACCAATGAGAAGGCGTGCTTGTGTTTTGTGCCCCAGTGATAACAGCGGACGGACCGGAGAAATGAGCTTTAATACAGTACTCGTCTAGGTTTCACAGAAAACATTTCATGTGAGAGAATAAGAGCATTATTCATTGCAAGGAATCATTAGGGTGTTCGAACTGATTCCGGACCGATCGCAGAGGTCGTGGCTTCACTGGCATGGCTTGCAAGATTTTTGATAGAAGCAAACTGGTCCCGTGTAAAAATAGCCTTAGCGAGAGTGTGAAAATTTGTTGAGATCGTACAAAACAGGATTGGTACTACCTATTAACTTCTAAAGGACAAGAATTAAAGAACCAGTCATCATAACAGGAATAAAAAGTAGTTCAAATTTATTAATTTTTCTTGTTTTTTTTTTTTGTGTGTGTGTGTGTGTGTGTGTGTTGTTTCGTGTTGACTTCTCGCATCTGGTGCTTTCTTTGCTTTCTGTCCTGCAATGTTTTAATTTTATCCCAGATAGTCAGAGCAAGTTCAGTGAGTACAGCGAAATACATCATTTACAGTTGAGATTTGCCTTCTTTCTTTGATTGTTTTTTAACTGTGGATGAACATCTAGAGAATCCAGCAACACTAAATCTTTCCAGATTTGGTGAATTTCAGAAACAAAAAGGTTCTACCTTGCGCTCATGATCTTCAATTTCATCCCCGCAAATTCGGCAAAGTGAGGCGAGATGTTGGACGTGAATATCCATAAGACTAATAAAGTTGTTTTGGCCTTGAAAAGACAAAAGGCAAAGGCTCGTACTAATGCGAAAAAAAGTAATAACACTGCGGCTATGCGAGAAACCCGGGAGTGGAAAACGTGCGTGTTTTGGACCTTGGATTTCAAAAATTGTCTACCAAACTTCTAGGTCCATGTAGGTTGTCTACCATCCCCACATTCAACATGACAAAAGTTAATTGATATGACCATCAAGAAAAAATATCTGTGAATCGAAAAAATAATAGATACTTGTTGACCTACCTTGAAAACCGACCAAAATCTCACCTATACATCGCGTTGTTTAAAAGAAGAAACAATCCACAAAATGTACTGAATATTTCACGAGACACTTCCAATATGGCTTCCGATACGCTGTCCACTTAAAAAAATTGTGTATGCCTCATGATCATGAAAAGTCTTAAAAATATGCCTGAGAGCCTCGAAACGATTACTTATTCTGTCCGACCTCGTCCGCTGTTGTGAAAATTTTTGATCACTGGGGCGATATTTTGATTTGTATTTTGTTTCTTTGAAAAACACAAGCACGCCTTCTCATTGGTTGAAAATTGTCGATACAAGGTGAAGTCATGTGACTGTTTGGTGCCATATAAAGAAACAAAGATGACGCAGGCTTTCACCAGTGAGTAACGCATCCTTTGTCATGACCAAATAAAAACTTTACGCCTTATATAAATCTACCCTAAATTCAAGATGGACATAGATACTGGCCATGTTTTTATTTTACGTTTGTAAGGGCCAAGGCCTTTCAACGCAAAACGATAAAAAAGAGACCAGTATCTAGACAAGTACATCTTGACCTGAATCAATCATAAATGTAGGTAGCCAGAGCCGATGTAGGGTCGAGAAATGTGCTCTTTCCTTTCTACCTTGCGGGAAGAAAGACGGAAATCCTAATCATCTCTTGGTCAAAAAGATATTTCCTCCCTTGTTCAAGTAAAGCGGCAGCTTTTCTTCGATTTTTCCAGCGTGCATATCGTACGTCTACCGGGAAGTAATTCATGGGAGGGTCAGCGGGCTAGCGATCACTCGCTTAGGACTCTGGGTACGAGAAGTGTGTGTATGGGGTTAACCGTCAACCGTCCAAAAAGGTTATATTTTACCAAGCCGTCAACCATCAAAAATGCAGATGATCTTCACGGAGTTCGACTCCTGAAGAATCGCTGAACAGGTAAACTCAGTCCCCATGTTATCAAAAACACACTAGCTGAACCATGTAGTTCCAAAAAATATACATATCCCCCCACGGAGGGCACTTTTCCTTTAGAACCCCACCCCCTGGAATTTCCATTCCAGGGGGTGCTTGTCAGACCCCCCCCCCCCCCTTCACCCCGCCCACCCGAGAAGATTTGGTAATCACGTGACGTACAACGGTCGAGCCAGCGAGCGAGCGACCGTCCGTCCGCACCACGGGCATACCAATATAAAATAACTCAATCAACAGGTATGGCAACCCAAATGCAATTCAAGGTTAGGTTTTAATTTATTTCGAAGAAAATTACATGGCCGCCCGGACTTTTAGAAAAGCAACAACACAAAATCGTTTCTTTTTCGCCGTTATTTTTTATGTTTACACTAACGTGGATAACAGAAAAGTTATTGAAAACAAAGGAGCTCGAGACGAGCACGGAAATTCAAAGCGGCGGTGAGAAAATGAGAAATACTAGCGGCCAGCAAGGTGAAAATGAGCGGCGGTGAAAAATAAAAGCGTACATGAACACAGGAAACAAAATATTGGGTACAGTAAACACATACGACAATTCCTTCATAAAAACAATGTGTAACTAGAACGTTTGACGTTTTAGTCGTACAAAACAGCTAGCGTTGTAGTCGTGCAAAACAACGGCAAGGGAGGGACAAAAAAGCGTCCTGCACGTGCAAATTTGCTTTTTGCTTATTAGAAGAAAAAGTGTGCTGCACGTGCAATTTGTTTTTTGCTAATTAGATATATTATTCCTGAAGCCATTTTCATGGTCGTCTCCATTTAGCATTACCCATTTTTTGTTTGCCTGTTTGTTTATAAGCATTATTAACCGGAGCTTCGCTTTTAGCCCTGGCTAAATCTATAAAAATCTATATATATACCCTATTTACAGCTAACAGTTAAAATTTTTCAATTTTTACGGCTATCGACTTAATTTTTGGCCGTTTTGGTTAATCCCGTTGAGACCCTCTAATAAATAACGGTAATTTACTGAGAAACATGGAAGTTGATACCTTACATGTTACAAATGAAGCCATCTGTAACTGAACACTGGGTGGACTTCAGTTGCTTCCTTCCAGTTAAAAAAACGCATATGTCAGAAGAAGGCTTATAACGCGACCACATTACGGTGAATACCACAATATTTAGTGTAATACCGTTACAGCTATATCTCCAAAAGTTTGTTTGTATGCCGATAACAACTATCTAAGTCCGAATTTTGCGATCGAAAACTCGATTTTTTGTCCCATTAAGGTGATTCCATAGTAAAAGAACCTAACATAGATTTTAGCTTAAACTTGGTACACTGATGTAACAAGTCAAGAAGATGATAAAAAAGTAATAAAAAGTGGGGGTCACCGTGCTCGTTTTGACGTCACAATGCTGACAAATACGGCTATTTAGGACCCTTTTACAAAAACCGCGGGCAGCGCAAAACTAGACAAAAAGGAGGGATTTTTTCGATGATGCATGTGACATCACACAGAATTTGACTTTAATGTATTGTTTATCCACTTACGTACCAGAAAAATGCCTTTTAATGCCCTTGTTTTTACTTTGCGCTCCAAAGTAGAATTAAATTGGACGCGCGCTTTTCGACCCGTGATGGCTCAATCCGTACAATTTAGTAAAATTACCAAAAAACTGAACATAGATTTGTGCCAATTTTTTTCTCATCGAAAGGATGCACTGTCCTTATTATAATCATGAAATAAAAAATGGGGGTCACCGTACTCGTTTTTGCGGTAGAGCTGCAGAAAGTGCGCACCAAACGCATTTTCTCCGATTTTTGAGAGAGGACTGGGGCGAGTTTCAAAATAGAATGTATGTGAAAGGGGAAAGAAAGTATTAAAAAATCCGTTTTTACAGAATTTACATCGAGATATCACATTTAGGACACAATTTGATAAAGAAAGTGTTTAAATGAAAATCAAAGTGAGTAAGCACAAGTTAAACATCCAATATCGAGGTTCTCCGAGAGGAGGTCGAACTTAGCAACACGCGTACTGCTTACGTTATGCAGATTCCCAACACATTGAGTCTCACCTCGGCAAGAAACAACAGCAAGCAAAAATTCCAATAGCGTTTCTCATCAGTCAACTTCATTTTAATAATATTACTTCACATGCTCTTTTTTACGGCGGCCATCTTGTTATGCGCAGTAAGAGATGCGCAGTGCAAAACTAGGAAATCACCTTAAGGACCAAACCAATCTAAGATTGCAATCCGAACGATCTACCTCTGAACGTGGATCGTTCAGATTGGTATCTCAATCTGGTTTCATATCTTTGTTCCATTTACTGAAACTGCTTTTAGCTGCTTTTCGATCTCAAAAACATGCTCGTTCATCAGTAAACACGGCGGGTCAAGGTTAGTTTAGGCAAAAGTTTATTATATTCCCCCGTTGTTCTATGCCGCTAAAGGATTGTAGTATATTTAACTCAAGTTCCACTATCACTCTAAATCCGTTAGGAAGAGAAAACGCTTAGATTTGCTCCCTGTAAAACTATACTGTCCAATGTCTTGGTGTGTATAGAACCCCCTTCTCAGCGCTTGAGAATTAGTAATTGTCTTCTGAATTTTCTTGAATCAAATTCCAGATAATTTTAAGTTGATGAGTTCCAGTATGAACCACCACTAGTTTTAAAAGAGCTAATTTTTTCTCCGTCTCTCCACGAGAAGACGCTTAATTTAGAAGAAAGAAGTAAAAAACGATGCGTTGAAATTGAGCGGCAGGCAGCTGCTGTATGGATCAATCTTATTTCAGATTTTTGTTCCGGCTAACACGAAAATCCGAACAATCTGGATTGTCCAAATCCGAAAAAAGTTTGGCTAAAAGGAATGTAACCAAAAGATCGTCAACAGTAAAATAACTGAGAGTTTGTTCAACAGAGCGGCTGTTAGTTTTTTGATAACTCACAAGTCATACTTGGATCCCCCGGAAAAAGACCTCGAGAAGACACCCCCCCCCCCCCCCCCCACCCATTCGGGAATTGCGTCCTTTTGGACCCCTCCACCCTCCCCTCTAAATTTCTGTTGCCCTCCTCCGTGGGGGGTATGGATATTTCATCTGGAACTACACATTACAACACCTTTCAATTTGCTGATATCTGACAATATCTCAAAATTAGTTTTAAGCGAAAGGCCAAGACGACCTTCGACGGTCCAATCCAATGGCTAGAATACTACTGACTTAAGTTGTGATATACAAACGTTGAAGCAATGGAAGCGTTGCTATGGCAACTTCCTTCTGGCAAAGTCTCTTTTGTCAAATGTTCAGCAACAGTTTTAGCTCGATCTCTGATTGGGTATCAAGTATTGAAGGTAACAAAGCTTAAACGCTTGCATTATGTTTGCTTCACTACTCACCGTCATTATTTTATTCGTTACAGTTGTTGTTGTTTGTCGTTTTGGTTTGCCTACTTATCCAAACCCAAACCTGGGGGAAACCAGCTTACACCGGTGGTGGGTTTAAGTTATGCAAAGAAATGAAAATTTCCAAATGGTTCTTGTTCCCGTTGTCGGCCAGCAGATCGAAGTTTTTGTTCATTGCTGTAACCGGAACAGAGTGCTTCTGTTTCTTGTCAACAAATTCTAGAGTTGTCACAAACATTCTAAGGCTTATGGAGATCTCTTATGAGTGCTTTTGACCTTCATTTTTCTCCTTATTTGATATAAGCTGTTAATGTGAGAAAACATAATCCGAACGATTAAAACTGAAGATCATGAAATAACATTAAAAACAGGCCATTTCCGAGTTCCAATTAAGCACATGTCACTTTCAAAGCGAGGCCAAGTGCAAACCTTTTTTGTGATCATTGTGTTTTATTTCAATGAGGATAAAAAATCATTTTCATATCAGTAACTTTGCATCGAGCCTCGCTTTGAAGCAGAGGCTTCGGGAGGCAACTTAGAAATGGCCTATTAATCATTTAATGTCATTAAAATTTAGAACAACGTAGCATTATTCATTAACATTTTGGTTTTAACAATTAAAATCATCAAAGGAAACAAAAAAAGAAGCGTATTAAGAGAAATCTTCACCAGAAAACGAAAGCGTTAAAGTGATAATAGTACTTTCAGTCGCTCCATGTGGTAATAGTATAAATACACTGGTAAAACATGAATAAGATGAAAATTTATATTCCAAACAGTGAGATACGTTCTATTTTAACTGAATAAGCGATAAAGATTCGTTTTAGTTCTCGTTATTTTTTGATCTTATGGTAAGTTCTTTAAGTAGCTTGCTAAGGGTGTGACTTCAGCCCGGACTTCCTGAAATGAGGGTCTTGACTATCCCAAAACAATTAAAAAAATAAACGAATTATAGGCTACTATGACAATGTACTTATTATAACAGGCTTTATTAGAACTGGCGAAGTATTTCATCTCCGTTCTTATTGAAAAAAAAGGACATAATTCTGAGACAACGCTTGATGACCCTGAAAAACGGAAGGGTAAAATTGCCTTGTCTTTGGTGAAAACGCACATAGTAAAAAAATATGCAACGGAACAAGCTTCACTAAGGAAGCGTTCGCAGGTAAGGAAATAGTTTGTGTTTCCCCACACTGAGACTTCTCTTTCTCTGGTAGGAATCTAAAATAAAAGTTATGTTGTACCTTTAAATACAGACCAATGCAAAGCAAGGCACTAGATATAAAAGAACGACACGTTCTCCTAGTATCACTGATTTTGCTGCAAAGACTTGCACGAAGCTCGAACAGAGAGAAATTCTTCAACTTAGATTTACGACGTTCAACTACCTAAACTTGGATAAAATAAGAACCTCACCATGCAGTCAAAGGTAATAATCAATTAATAATCAACACTGAGAAGAGAGATAGTCTTATAAAACAATTCCTTTTACCTTTAAAAAAAATGGGGAGAAAAAGATTGAAAATGAGATTAGTTTTATTTTAATTCGGGCAAATGCGACGGCTAAACGCGTATGTTACAATTTAATCCACTTTAGCCGAATAGTTTACTTAAATATGGATTAGAATTTTATAGATAAATTCGTCATTTTCCTCTATCTTATTACAAGAACCAACTTCAACTCACTTTTTGTTTTGTTTTATTCATGACAGTTATTATTCGTCGTTTTTGTCGGCCTACTTCTGCAAACAGAAGTCTTGAGTAAGCCCGTTACCAGTCACAGAACTCACTTAATAGAATGAGAAGGCAGTTGTTCGAGGCGAGACAAAACCCAAGACAGACGTTGAATGAGACAAGACCAAGTCGAGGAAAGAGACAGGTTATTTCACTTGAAGACCTGAAACCAAAATATCGATCAATCGATACCTCGCGGGATATTCCGTCAACTCTGCCATGTGTGGAAAGAATCGTTTATTTCCCAGCACATAATTTGACCCACTATATATGTAAGAAGTCAGATTTCAGATGCATCCCAAGCATTCCCAGAATTGGTTCTCCAAGCTGCGTACCCAGCGGGTCTAAAGTGGTTGTGAGATATAAGGGTACTCCTAATGAAAGAAAGGTGGAGATCACAACAGGCTGCACTTGTGCATGAAATAGTATTATAAATCTCGAGTAGATTATATTGATCATCTGCAAGATATATCGTAATTATTGTATTTGAATACATATGTTTAGTACATATTTATTTAAAATTAGATTCATGTTTTCAAAATTTAGGCTGGATCGTGTGAAAATTATCATTTATGCAGCCTAGTAGCATTGTAAGATATGAAGAAACAAAGACTGTTAAAATAAAAACAAATAATTAAAAATAGTAACGTTCAGCGACCTCCTGCCTGCCCTTTTCTGGGGAAAAATGAAGATTAGGCTTGTGCATGTCTGCTATTTTCTGAAAAGTTGAAGATAGAATTCAACGAACTCTACTAATTTTTATTGGTTATGGCTTTGAAAATTATCCAGAATATTTGATATTGAGAGGGAAATGCTAAAACCAAATAACTGAATGAACAAATAGACAAAAACAACAACGTACAACAAAGCAGACAATGTTGGACTCTTCATTGTCGAAGTTGTTCAAAATTCAGACTGTGGCATGGGTTGGGCGGGGGAAAGGAGCGCCCTTGAGGTCCTCTCAGACCTTGTATCCATTTAATAACACATGCATAACTGTATTCGCCGTAGGTTTCTGATTATCCAGTTTTTTCCAACTGAAGCTTTGGGCAAGAATACCCTTACAGCAAGAGAGGATAAAGGGGACAGAGAAGGAATCCACCATACAAACCCTATTCCATAGGTAATTCGTCTCGAGCTATTTTTTACACCACAGATCTCAAGGGAGATTAGACAACAGCCAATCACATAGCGCGAATGTGTTCCGCGTGGATGACCCACGCTCAGAGCCACGCGTCCTTCACGAATTGACGCTGAAAAAAATGGCGGAAGACGCGGAGAGCGATATTGCTATTCGTTTTGTCGACGAAAACGACTAAAGTGAGATTTCTGCTAAAGCTGTGTCAGCGAAACGGAAATTAAAAAAGAATGGCCCTTCCTCTCTTATATAGAGCTAACAGTACAGCCTGGAAATCCTTAACACATTGAATATTTTCTCAGGATCATTTATAATTTACAGTTTGAAGAGAGCAATTTCTGGTTTGATATTTATTCTTCTATTAGTCTTTTATTATTCAACAAAAATAACACTTGGCGTCCTACTTGCTTTATTGTACAAACGACCGGTTTGAAAAGACCGGCGACGAAATTTCTCATTTTATTAAAGCACTGAGGTAGCGAAAACTTTGAGTTAAACTGATTTCACGGGTTGTCAAAGAGTCCAGCGATTCCCTTTTCCCAGGTGAGCGCCGACTCATTTCGCTCTAATATTCAGAAATGCTCTCGATCTCTTCACGCTTTCATTGCCTTTCGCCCGACATGTTTTGCACGGTATTTAGTCATGCGAAACCTTCACGAAACATCCACGCAGCGCGCGAGGTAACTTTATTCCGATTCTAAAAATAACTCGAGACGAGTTACCTAAGTAATAGGGTGTGTATGTATGGTGTGTGTGTATGTTTCGGGATGCCTTCTCTGTCCCCTTTATCCTCTCTTGCCTTACAGATACTAGATGGTCCGTCGGCAGTTTTCCTCTATCTGTACGTCAACTTTCATAAATGTGTTAGCGTTGCATTTTAAGGTTAAATCTGACCAGCTATTTGTGCGGCGAGTTCTACGGTCACGATTGACTTCAAACTTGCAGATATAAAACTAGAGAGCTCTGAGGCTTATTTGCTGAAGTCAGAGAAAAATTGTCGTAGGATTTCGAAATTATTGACATTTTATTGTAAAACTGGGGTTTTGACATATGCCAGTTTATTATATAAACACCAATGAAATACCAGGTGAGCTTTCGCGCGAAAACTTCATATCTTTACATGTAAAAATAACATGTTATCTCCACATGTGAAAATATCACCGTTGCTATGGCTACATTATAATTCGCGCCTTTCACACCAAAAAACTATTAAAGTGAAATGGTTTGGTATTTCATTGGTGTTTATATAATAAATGGAACATTACATGGCCGCTTGGAGATACAAAATTTCTCTTCTCGTGTTCAAAAATAAGAGAAATTTCGTATCTCCGCGTGGCCATGTAATATCCTCTATATCTCATAAGCTTTTATAACTACAACAAAATAAATGACATTTTCTTAACGTTCGACTATTCTTTGTTAAGGATGCCAAAAGTCATAGAAAGTGAACATATCAGGAGAAAACATCGAGGGTCAGTTGCCACCTCCTGACGTATAAAAGTCCATAGTGTTGTTTCCAGATAGAGAAATAAAAGATGAAAGCTAATTAGGAGACAATACCCAAGGAGAAAATATCTTAATGCTCAATTTGACTATTTGTGTACGCTCGTGTTTCATTATTCAGCCCGCCAACATTGATCGTTCAGTGCGAACTACAAACATGTCTTAGCTATAGATTGGTGAAAAGGACAACCGAAAAGGAATACCTCTGATTTCACCGAAAAAATGGGTACCAGGTAATTTGTGCGTTGATGACCGATTCCGTTTAAAATCAATCATCTGAGATTCCTTTTGATATATTTATCACGTGACCGGACTTATGTTTCTTATGACGTTATATCACGTAATTAAACCATAACAACCAGATGATGCTAATTTTGCCGAGTTTTTCCTAAAGTTTTCAAGTGCAGCTATTGTAGCAAACAGTTTATTGAAAGAACAGAAAACACAATAATGAGTGTACTAAATGAGTAGCCTGGCATCCGATCCATTTCCCAAACCCCGTTAAATATATAATTTAAAGTGGTCAGTGTTTTATTCACTTTTTTTATAGTTGCTGGTGTGAGGTATCTATAATGGCAGTGGATGTGAATACAAGCATGTGATGAAGCACGAGATTGGATACGCTATTGGATGGCTTTTGGCATGAACAGAGCAGACCCGCCTGAGACAACTACTTGAAAATAAACTGGGAAAACACTCTGGACAGTACGTTGATCTGTCCTTTTTAATTCTTCAGTTTTGAACCGAAAAGTAGCGGTTATCTCAATCTAACAAAGCCATGATAAAGCTCTAACCTAGACACATACAGCAGTGAAAGATCCGGGGGAGTTCTTGGTCCTTGGACAGGGGGGCTGGGGGGGGAGCCGTCACATCGTGAATCCATAAATTTACCAGCTAAGTAACTCAAAGTGCTTTTAAACTGAATTGTACCACAATCGAAAAAAAAAAAACACATTTATTTAGCTGGTACTTTGTAGCCCCGCCCATGCATGCGTGCAATTCCCGCGCGAAAATCGCATGATTTGGAAATGAAGCAAATGCTATGCAGGTCAATCAATCCAACCTTCCACGAAAAACTTAAACAAACAAACTTAATTTACTGAAAATTGATAATTTTAGGCCAAAATCATGGTTTAACTCCTTAGGAAAAATCCGATTTTGCCTTTATATAAAATCCGTACATTCTGAAGGCCAAAAATGAACCACCAAAAAATTTCAATTTTTTGGCGAAAGTTATGGGTTAACCCAAGAGAGGATAAAGCTCTATCCTCGCTTGGTTAACCCCTTTGGAAAATCTAATTACGCGACTGTATGAGACCGATGTATTTTGTAGCCTAGAACACCGTAATTTTTAGGGAGTTGTTATAACTCCAAAAATGGAGTAAAAATTTTAGGTACAGGATAACCCCTTTTTTGGGGTTATTTTAACTCCTAATTTAACTCCGAATTTGGGGTCATTTTTACTCCTGAAAAAGAGTTCTTTTTACTCCCAGTCTGGAGTTAAAATTACTCCAAAATGGGGTTACTTGTACTCCTTACATGGGTTGTTTTTACTCTTTTTGGAGTTAATTTAACTCTGAAAGTGGAGTAAAAATTTTAGGTACAGGATAACTCCTTTTTTGGGGTTATTTTAACTCCTCAATATCTGGGGTCACTTTTACTCCTGAAAAAGAGTTCTTTAAACTCCTTTTTGGAGTTAAAATAACTCCACGAAAAATAACTCCACTGTAAGGAGTTAAATTAGCCCCACTAGAGGAGTTATTATAACTCCCTGAAAATTACAGTGAAATTCTTGTTTTCTATCTAGAAAGACACCAAGCATAATTTTCTCACATTTTTTGCCCAAACCAAAGTATGAAAAAGTTTCAAATTCTTGGTCAAAGTCATGGGTTAACCCAGGAGCTCCTGATTAAACCCTTGTCTTGAAAGGATTGTTTCTATCTAAAATATAACCGAAGACCAAAAACGAAATATGAAATTATAAAATGTTTCAAATTTTTGGCTAAAATAATGGGTTCACTTCTTTGGAAAAATCCAAATTTGCCACTTCATAAGATCGATATGTTTTAAAATCTAGAAAGACTATTTTAACATTTTTTCTGGTTATTCTGCATTTCGTTTGGAGATTTTTTCAAAGGACGCAGATGTGTTATAATTTCTTATTATTGTTTAAGGAGCTCGCTGAAGGTGTGGGATTTGACTTCCTTGAAGCTCCCAAAAATAGATTATATTATCACTGAACCATCTTAAAGTTCAGACTTTCAACAACACAACATTGCCAAACGTTAGTTGAAAATTACCTTCAAAAAGTCGTGTAACGGGATATCCTTCAACAGGGAAAGCTCCGCAGATGAGGAAATAGGTTTTGATTCCCCAAACTGAGATTTTTCCTGGTAGAAATCTAAAATAAAGCTAATGTGTTCTTTTAAATATAGATTACTGAAAATAATGTACATGATAGAATGATATAAAAGACCGGCAAATTTCTAGTGAAGTATCACTGATTTTTAGCTGCGAAGAAATAGTACACGAAACACTAACAGAGAGTCAACTTACACCGTGAACCTCATCATGCAATCAAAGGTAATACTCGAACCAATGAACTTAATATGTTTTGAAAAAGGTAATTTTTGAAGCTATGCTTCTATGCCAATAAATTTTGTTTAGGACAACAGCTAAGTATCCACTCCTATATCAGCTTCTTTAGGCTCTTAGCACTGACTCTTTTGACAATTAAATTTTCCACAAAACTGACGGAAAAGAGATCGTGCTTATCATAGGAATGACTTGTTTTCTGAAGGGAAGCATGTCACAAACAATTATTTCTTCTGTACAAAACTCTCGACAGCAAACTTAGAAGAAAAAACATATAAAGTAACGCCTGTCAAAAATCTTGAATATCAATGCAATAACTGAAACTCGCAAAATTTGAACGTATGCCTGCTCAGTTTACACGGGTACTGAAAGTTAATTTGATATCCCTCTGGGTACTGACATAGTTGACGAAAAACTTCGCAAATCCGAAATGAAACACTAAGTTATAAGATCAAGACCTGTTATTCTTTTAGCACAAAGTGAGATAAAAGTGTATTGGTAAAATTAGCTGCTATTTTTCCCGCAGTAGTGC
Organism: Porites lutea; assembly: GCF_958299795.1. Classification (NCBI taxonomy): domain Eukaryota; kingdom Metazoa; phylum Cnidaria; class Anthozoa; order Scleractinia; family Poritidae; genus Porites; species Porites lutea. The sequence goes on along the minus strand of NC_133205.1, from coordinate 4,139,992 downwards.
GCCCTTTGATTTGTTTCTTCCAGATCTCATGACATAAGTCAGAGTAAAATTGTTTCCCGCCAAAGAGCAACAAATTTAAATGATGGCTCGTTAAATTGCACGAGGTACGTCCAATCAGATGGCTAAAATACTACTGAGCAATGGAAGCTTTGCTATGGCAACTTCCTTCTTGCAAAGTCTCTTTCGCCAAATGCTCAGCAACAGTCTTAGCTCGATCTCTGATTGGGTATCAAGTATTGAAGGTAACAAAGTCCTTAAACGCTTGCATTATGTTTGCTGCACTACTCAACGTCAATCGTTCATCCATTGCAGTTGTTGTTTGTCGTTTTGGTTTGCCTACTTATCCAAACCCAAACCTGGGGGAAACCAGCTTACACCGCCCAAGCCCCGGATGAACAACTAGAACCAAGCCAAGACTTGAATGAAACCGAGGTACTCAACCGAGGAAAACGACAAGTGACGTTTACCTTAGCCAACGTCTGCCCTGCTATCACTTCGACTGGATCTTCAAACTCGCCGTCAAATGGCCATCCATGCGTGAAAAGATGGTATTTTTGCCCAAAGTACAATCTGTATGAAGCTGAATGCCACTCAAGTGCATGGAGCTGCCAATCGAGCATACCCAGGCATGGATATATGAAATGCACGCCTATTATTAAAACTGTGATAATAAATCAAGGCACAAACAATGAGAAGCGTGTGAGATTAAATAAAACTTGCACTTGTGCTTAATAATCAAGGAGATATAGGAAACCTGCATGTTAACAGCCTTTGTGGTGAAAAAAAAAATGATAATATATAAATGAACACATATATATGTAATATATCAGAGCAACTTATTTATCTTATATTTATCAGTGAGTATATATGTAAAATGGATACATCGCTTTTAATTATCAAATAACAAAAAATAATAAAAAAAATGTTTGTAAAACACTCGAAACTCTTCTTTTTGTTTGATGTTTACATAAACCCACTTTTCAAATTAATGACGATTTCTGAAAGATGCATTATTGATGCATGCATGCATGAATGCCCCAAAACTGGATGCATGGATCCAAAGTAGAATTTTAATTCAAAAAGGATAGTAAGAGCTTTGTATTTGGCAAAAAGGCAATGCACTGCAACATTTCACAGCCGAGCGGGGAGTTTTAATATAGAAAGGGAAAAACACAGCTGCCGGAAAAATTTTGTTCCAATGACAACTCATAACTTAAAGGAAACATTTTCTTTTTGAACACATTCATAGTGCATGCTCGCCCGGGTAAATTGGACTTATAGTATTAAAACGTCCTATGTATCTGATGAACATAATCTCTGAAAAAAGATTCAGCTAACAAATTTTGAAAATTACAAGTAGGGGCTTTAGTGGGCCAAGTTTTTTCACTCTTGTTGAACTCGGAGACTTTTCGGCTAAAATTGAACTCTTAGAAAATATAAAAAGAGACTGCTGGCTGCAACATTCTGAAATGGAATATGAATCCGAGACACAAAGTTGTCAACAAGCCAACATGTCATTAAGCTGATATAATATTAGGGAAAAGTTGATCAATTTAAGATTGAGGACATAATGGAACCTTGTGCTGTATGCATACAGTGTATGTAACTATTTGGAGTTTAGGGTAAATGTATTTCGTCTTGTAGAGCTAGCTTCAGGCTTCTGACAGTTAAGATGTTCAAAACTGGTCACAAAAAAAGCACATTCTTATATGGTGGGTTAAAGTTAGCCAGATAAATGGAAATTTCCAAATTGTTGTTGTTCTCGTTGTCGGCCATCAGATCAAAGTTTTTGTTACTGTTTTTTGATGCCACCGGAGCAGAGTGCCCCTGCTTCTTGTCAACTAATTCTAGAGTTGTTACAAACATTCTGAGGCTCATAGGGTCATCTACTTTTGAGTGCTTTATTTAATTTAACGTTCTTTTTTCTCCTTGTTTGATCTAAGCTGTTAATGTAAGGAACATAATCGTCCGAACTATTTAAAAATAGCACGAAATAACATTACATATATTTTGGAATTGGAGGATATGTTTTGTTGACACACCTACTTTAACTAATAAACTAGGAAAGATAAGATGATAAGAAATGTAAAATAGGTTTGGATATTTTATAAACAGTGCATTGGTAATAACTTCAGTCCATCTTCCTGTGTCATTTATATACATGTAGATTTATCTTCCTTTTCCTTTCTTCTCCTTAATTTCTTCCTAGTTATAGAATACTGTATGTTTCCTCTGCCCGCCTACCCTAGACCAGCCAAACTATTTGCAAGTGCCTAGCAGAGGATGTTTGTGTGTATATATTTCTTTTAATTTAAATCAATCTAATCAATGACTTATGAAGATCAATCAATAAACTTCAAGCTTCAATAAACCTCTGAAACATCTCGACCCGAGTTCCAATTAAAAGTTACTTTCAAAACGAGGCCAAGTGCAAAACTTTTTCGTGATAATATGTTTTTTTTTCAATACGCCACTTCCACATTTCCCATAATGCACCTTATTATGGCACCCAAAATTTTTCAGAAGCATTGCTTTCAATTTCTCTTGGGATGGCTTTAATACCCAGAAAGAAATGAAAATCAAAGATTAAGCAAAATTTTGGAGGGCAAATAAGGTGCATTATGGGAAATGTGTAAGTGGCGTATGAGAATAAAAATTTATTTTCAAGTCAGTAGTTTTGAACTGAGCATCACTTTGAGGCAGAGGCATAGGACAGCTCAGAAATGGCCTATTAATCATATATTATTATTTTTTAAAATACCAGTAGCATCATTTGTTAATATAATTATGGAATATTTCCTCTTTTAAGAATTAAAATCATTAAAGGAAACATAATAGCATATTAAGAGAAATCTTTACCAGCAAGGGAAAGCTTTAAATCAGCTCGAAGCAAAGTAGTAACAACACTTTCAGTTGCTCCATCCGTTGATAATGTAAATTTAAACCTAAAACACGAATAAGATGAATAAGATGAAAATTTATATTGCAAACAGTGGTATATGTTCCTATTTTAACTGAATAAGCGATGTAGATGCGTTTTAGTTTTCGTTATTTTTTGATGTTGTGGCTGTTTAAGTAGCTTGCTGAAGGTGTGTCTTTAGCTTGGACTTCCTCAAATGCGGGGTCTTGAGTATCCCAAAACAATTAAAAAACGGCCTTATTATTGTCATTTCACTATGAAATAATTCCTATCATAATAGCCTTTATAAGAACTGATAAAGTGTGTCATCTCCGTTCTTAGTATTCAGAAAAAAAAAAGAAAGAAATCTGACCAGACAAACTGCGAAACGGAAGTGTAAAATTACCTTTCGTTTTGGTAAAAAGAAAACTTAAGTTAGTTTAAAAATTTGCAACGGAACATGCATGCTTCACTAAGGAAAGGGTTCGCAGGTAAGGAAATAGCTTGTGATTCCCCATACTGAGACTTCTCTTTCTCTGGTACGAATCTAAAAAAAAAGGTTTTGCTATACCATTAAATATAGACTTAACTACAAAGCAATGCACTAGATATAAAAGACCGACACGTTGTTGAGTAGTATCAATTGATTTAGCTGCAAAGACTTGGAAGAAGCACGAAGAGAGAGAAAGAGAGAAATTCTTCAACTTAGATTACCCAACTAAAGATAAAATAAGCGGTATAGCCGGATGAACCTCATCATGCAGTCAAAGGTAATAATCGTTTATACATAATCGAACACTAAAAAGAGATAAATTTATAAACATTTCTTTTTGCTTAAAAAAAAGTTGAAAATGAGATAACTTGCCTACAAATACAGCTAAACGCGGTTGTTACAATTTACCCACTTTAGCCCCATAGTTAAGTTTACACTTAATATCCATTAGAATTAATTTTTAGATATGTTTCTCATCTGTCCCTATCTCATTACACGAACCAACTTCAACTCGCTTTTTGTTTTGTTTTATTCATGACAGTTATTATTCGTCGTTTTTGTTGGCCTACTTCTGCAAACAGAAGTCTTGAGCAAGCCTTACCAGTCACAGGACGTCCTAGATAGCAAAACGCTGTGGTTCGAGCCAAGCCAAACGTTGAATGAGACAAGCCCAAGTCGCGAAAAGAGACAGGTCATGACATTTGAAGAACTGTGCAGATACGAAGTCAATCCTACGCCTCCTCCGTCAAATTTGCCATGTGTAAAAAGAATCTTTTATTGCCCAGCATATAGTTTGACCCACTATATATGTAAGAAGTTAGATTTCAGTTGCCTCTCAGGCATTGCCAGGACTGATTTTCCAAGCTGCGTACCCATCTGGTCTGAAGTGGGTGTGATGTATAAGGGTAATGAAAGAAAGGTGGAGATCACAACAGGCTGCACTTGTGCATGAAATAGTATCATAAATCTCGAGTAGATTATATTGATCATCTACAAGATATATCGTAATTATTGTATTTGAATAATACATAATTTATGTTCAGTACATATTTATTTAAAATTAGATAAATGTTTTCAAAATTTAGGCTGGATCGTGTAAAAATTATCATTCATGCAGCCTAGTCACATTGTAAGATATGAAGAAACAAAGACTGTTAAAAATAAAAACAAATAATAAAAAATAGTAACGTTCAGCGACCTCCTGCCTGCCCTTCTCTGGGGAAACATGAAGAAGCTTGTGCATGTCTGCTCTTTTCTGAAAAGTTGAAGATAGATTTCAACGAACTCTATTAATTTTTATTGGTTATGGCTTTGAGAATTATCCAGAATATTTGATATTGAGAGGGAAATGCTAAAACCAAATAACTGAATGAATAAATAGACAAAAACAACAACGTACAACAAAGCAGACAATGGTGGACTCTTCATTGTCGAAGTTGTTCAAAATTCAGACTGTGACATGGGTTGGGGGGGGAAGGAGCGCTCTTGAGGTCCTCTCAGACCTTGTATTCATTTAATAACACATGCATAACTGTATTCGCCGTAGATGGTTTCTGATTACCCAGTTTCTTGCAACTGAAGCTTTGGGCAAGAATACCCTTACAGATACTAGATGGTCCATCAGCAGTTTTCCTCTATCTGTACGTCAACTTTCATAAATGTTAAAATTTGACCAGTTATTTGTGCGGCGAGTTCTACGGTCACGATTGACTTCAAACTTGCAGATATAAAACTAGAGAGCTCTGAGGCTTATTTGCTGAAGTCAGAGAAAAATTGTCATTTTATTGTAAAACTGGGGTTTTAAACATATGCCAGTTTATTATATAAACACCAGTGAAATACCAGGTGAGCTTTCGCGCGAAAACTTGATATCTTCACATGTAAAAATAACATGTTATCTTCACATGTGAAAATATCACCGTTGCTATGGCTACATTATAATTCGCGCCTTTCACACCAAAAAACTATTAAAGTGAAATGGTTTGGTATTTCATTGGTGTCTGTATAATAAATAGAACATTACATGGCCGCTTGGAGATACAAAATTTCTCTTCTCGTGTTCAAAAATAAGAGAAATTTCGTATCTCCGCGTGGCCATGTAATATCCTCTACATCTCATAAGTTTTTATACCTACAACAAAATAAATGACATTTTCTTAACTTTCGACCATTCTTTGTTAAGGATGCCAAAAGTCATAGAAATCGGTTTCTTCATTCCAGCCGAAAAACGCGATTCAAAAACATAACTACTAGGATTTGGGGTGGGAATCAGAGCGGGGGTTTATCTTGAGCCTGCTGTTTCCCACGAATGAGGCTGAAAAAGTTAACCGTGTTCGGAGGCTTTCACGACTTAATAGCCTTGAAAAGCGTGAAAAAGCTAAGTGAATCTTTTAACAGATTTAAACGAAAATTGTCCGAGGACTTGAAGCATTGTCATACACCGGCTGACTAACGACGGAATTTGCGCTGAATAATTTAGAAAAGGGAAACCTTTTTCATGTCCTTGAAATGTTCTATTTTACCAGGACCTATATTCATTATTTTCAATCAGCTGTATTTTCACTTCTACTACTTTTGTTTCCCCATCATTTTTCGAAATAAAATTAAGACGAAAACACAGTCGAGTCTCATCTGAAACTAAACCCGGAGCTTTTGTCTCAAATGAAGTACATCCAGCGTATGGGGGATTATACATAGCCTGCGTGAGAAAAAGTTGGATGGTCGAAGCTTTGATTAAAAGATAACGTTTCTATTCAATTTGTGAAACATTTTTAACGCATCGATTTAGAACAAGGAGGGGTTAAGGTAGGCACTACTCTATCACGTTTCCATAGATAAACCGAAAAAAAAACTAATTGAAATGAAAGAAGGTGCTGTTTCATGCAAACTTTATCTCTACTTTAGGGTGGCTCGACTGGATTTTTTGGGGTTGATACCTCCCCAGTTTGAGCATTAACTACGTCGGCATGGGTAATGATATGGAAAAAAGGTTACCACAGCCGAATTATATAAAGATGAAAATTTCTTATGATCTGGGTTTTTTTGCAATCGGAGTCGCCATCGCAACGTAATGACGCCATTACGTTTTTCATTTATCTTTGTGTTTCTCTGTACCAGGAGTTTTTTTGAAGAAATCGCGTAAGGGAGTATGTACCTGCCATAATTGCCTCCATTATGGCAAAGTTTGAACAAATTCTATGAGAGCGTTTTCGAAACATTTTGAAATGCAGTTTTAAGAATCATAGAAACAGTGAAATAGCATGCTAGCCACACAATTCGCTGATATTTTAAGAAAATGATAAGCTTTGGGAACTCCCAAAAATAAAGTATATTATCACTGAACCATCTTAAAGTTCAGACTTTCAACAACACAACATTGCCAAACGTTAGTTGAAAATTACCTTCAAAAAGTCATGTCACGGGATACCCTTCAACAGGGAAAACGCCGCAGACGAGGAAATAAATTTTAATTCCCCAAACTGAGATTTTTCCTAGTAGAAATCTGAAATAAAGCTAATGCGTTCTTTTAAATATAGATTACTGAAAATAATGTACATGATAGAATGATATAAAAGACCGGCAAATTTCTAGTGAAGTATCACTGATTTTTAGCTGCGAAGAAATAGTACGCGAAACGCTAACAGAGAGTCAACTTACACCGTGAACCTCACCATGCAATCAAAGGTAATACTCGAACCAGTGAACTTAATATGCTTTGATAAAGGTAATTTTTGAAGCAATGCTTCTATGCCAATTAATTTTGGTTAGGACAACAGCTAAGTATATGTTATCCACTCCTATATCAGCTTCGTTAGGCACTTACTACACTGACTCTTTTGACAATTAAATTTTCTACAAAACGGACGGAAAAGAGATCGTGCTTATCATAGGAATGACTTGTTTTCTGAAGGGACGCATGTTACAAACAATTATTTCTTCTGTACAAAATTAAACTCTCGACAGCAAACTTAGAGGACAAAACATATAAAGTAACGCCTGTCAAAAATCTTGTTTGAATATCAATGCAATAACTGAAACTCGCAAAGTTTGAACGTATGCCTGCTCAGTTTACACGGGTACTGAAAGTTAATTTGATATCCCTCTGGGTAGATAGTTGACGAAAACCTCGCAAATCCGAAATGAAACACTAAGTTATAAGATCAAGTCCTGTTATTCTCTTAGCACAAATCTAAATTTTTAGCACAAATCTAAAAGTGTATTGGTAAAATTATGCTTTTCCCGCAGTAGTGCGCCCTTTGATTTGTTTCTTCCAGATCTCATGACATAAGTCAGAGTAAAATTGTTTCCCGCCAAAGAGCAACAAATTTAATGGCTCGTTAAATTGCACGAGATATATACGTCCAATCAGATGGCTAAAATACTACTGAGCAATGGAAGCGTTGCTATGGCAACTTCCTTCTTGCAAAGTCTCTTTCGCCAAATGTTCCGCAACAGTCGTAGCTCGATCTCTGATTGGGTATCAAGTATATTGAAGGTAACAAAGTCCTTAAACGCTTGCATTATGTTTGCTGCACTACTCAACGTCAATCGTTCATCCATTGCAGTTGTTGTTTGTCGTTTTGCTAGAGCCAAGCCTACAATTGAATGAAACCGAGGTCCTTGCCGGAGGAAAAAGACAACAGACGTTTACCTTGGCAAACGTCTGCCCTGCTTTTATCACTTCGACTGGATCTTCAAACTCGCCGTCAAATGGCCATTCATGTGTGAAAAGATGGTATTTTTGCTCAAAGTGCAATTTGTATGAAGCTGAATGCCAGTCAAGTACGTGGAGCTGCTTATCGAGTATACCCAGGCATGGATATATGAAATGCACGCCCATTATTAAAACTGTGATAATAAATCAAGGCACTAACAATGAGAAGCGTGTGAGATTAAATAAAACTTGCACTTGTGCTTTACAATCAAACCTACATGTTAACAGCCTTTGTGGTGAAAAAAATGATAATATATAAATGAACACATATGTAATGTATATGAGCAACTTATTTATCTTATATTTATCAGCCAGTGTATATGTAAAATGAATACATCGCTTTTAATTATCAAATAACAAAAAATAATTTAAAAAATGTTTGTAAAAACACTCGAAACTCTTCTTTTTGTTTGATGTTTACATAAACCCACTTTTCAAATTAATGACGATTTCTGAAGGATGCATTATTGATGCATGCATGTATGCATGAATTCCCCAAAAATGGGTGCATGGATCCAAAGTAGAGTTTCACTTCAAAAAGGATAGCAAGAGCTTTAATTTGGCAAAATGGCAATGCACTACAACATTTCACAGCCGAGCAGGGAGTTTTAATATAGAAAGGGAAAAACACAGCTGCCGGAAAAATTTTGTTCTAATGACAACTCATAACTTAAAGGAAACATTTTCTTTTTGAACACATTCATAGCGCATGCTCGCCCGGGTAAATTGGACTTATAGTGTTAAAACGTCCTATGTATCTGATGAACATGATCTCTAAAAACAGAGTCAGCTAACAAATTTTGCAGATTACAAGCAGGGGCTCTAGTGGGCCAAGGTTTTTCACTCCTGTTAAACTCTGAGACTTTTCGGCTAAAATTGAACTCTTAGAAAAAATAAAAAGAGACTGGCTGGCTGGCTGCAACATTCTGAAATGGTATATAAATTCCGAGACACAAAGTTTTGTACTAATTTTGCTAACATTGTCATTACGCTGATATTATATTAGAGAAAAGTTGATCAATTTAAGATTGAGGACATAATGGAACCTTGTGCTGTATGCATACAGTGTATGTAACTATTTGGAGTTTAGGGTAAATGTAGTTTGTCTTGTAGAGCTAGCGTGCTTCTGACAGTTAAGATGTTCAAAACTCGTCACACAAAAAAGCACATTCTTATATGGTGGGTTTAAGTTAGCCAGATAAATGGAAATGTCCAAATTGTTGTTGTTCTCGTTGTCGGCCATCAGATCGAAGTTTTTTTTACTGTTTTTTGATGCCTCCTGAGCAGAGTGCCCCTGCTTCTTGTCAACTCATTTTAGAGCTGTTACAAACATTCTGAGGCTTATAGGGATCTACTTTTGAGTGCTTTTTTTAAGTAACCTTCATTTTTCTCCTTGTTTGATCTAAGCTGTTAATGTAAGGAACATAATCGTCCGAACTATTTAAAAATATCACGAAATAACATTACATATATTTAGGAATTGGAGGATACTTTTTGTTGACACACCTTCTTTAAATAATAAACTAGGAAAGATAAGATGATAAGAAATGTAAAATAAGTTTGGATATTTTATAAACAGTGCATTGGTAATAACTTTAGTCCATCTTCCTGTGTCATTTATATACATGTAGATTTATCTTCCTTTTCCTTTCTTCTCCTTAATTTCTTCCTAGTTATAAAGTACTGTATGTTTTCCTCTGCCCGCCTACTCTAGACCAGCCAAACTATTTGCGAGCGCCTAGCAGAGGATGTTTGTGTGTATATATTTCTTTTAATTTAAATCAATCTAAACAATGACTTATGAAGATCAATCAATAAACTTCAAGCTTCAATAAAACTCTAAAACATCTCGACCCGAGGTCCAATTAAAAGTTACTTTCAAAACGAGGCCAAGTGCAAAACTTTTTCGTGATAATATGTTTTATTTCAATACGCCACTTCCACATTTCCCATAATGCACCTTATATGGCACCCAAAATTTTTCAAAAGCATCAAAATTGCTTTCAATTTCTCTTGGGATGGCTTTAATACCCAAGAGAAATGAAAATCAAAGATTAAGCAAAATTTGGGGGGGGCAAATAAGGTGCATTATGGGAAATGAGTAAGTGGCGTATGAAAATAAGAATCTATTTTCATGTCAGTAGTTTTGAACTGAGCATCGCTTAGAAGCAGCGGCATAGGGCAGCACAGAAATGGCCTATTAATCATATATTATTAAAATTTAAAATAACAGTAGCATCATTTGTTAATATGATTATGGAGTATTTCCTCTTTTAAGAATTAAAATCATTAAAGGAAACAAAATAGCATATTAAGAGAAATCTTTACCAGCAAGCGAAAGCTTTAAATAAGTTCGAAACATAGTACTAACAACACTTTCAGTTGCTCCATCTGTTGATAGTGTAAATTTAAACCTAAAAGACGAATAAGATAAATAAGATGAAAATTTATATTCCAAACAGTGGTATATGTTCTTATTTTAACTGAATTAGCGATGTCGATGCGTTTTAGTTTTCGTTATTTTTTGATGTTGTGACTGTTTAAGTAGCTTGCTGAAGGTGTGTGTTTAGCTTGGACTTCCTCAAATGAGGGTCTTGAGTATCCCAAAACAATTAAAAAACCGCCTTATTAGTGTCATTATACTACGAAATAATTCCTATCATAATAGCCTTTATAAGATCTGATAAAGTATTTCATCTCCGTTCTTATTAAAAAAAAGAAAGAAATTTGACCAGACAAACTGCGAAACGGAAGTGTAAAATTACCTTTTATTTTAATTGGTAAAAAAAAACTTAAGGCACATAGTTAAAAAATTTGCAACGGAACATGCTCCACTAAGGAAAGGGTTCCAGGCAAGGAAATAGCTTGTGATTCCCCATACTGAGACTTCTCTTTCTCTGGTACGAATCTAAAAAAAAAGGTTTTGCTATACCATTAAATATAGACTACTACAAAGCAATGCACTAGATATAAAAGACCGACACGTTGTTGAGTAGTATCAATTGATTTAGCTGCAAAGACTTGGAAGAAGCACGAAGAGAGAGAAAGAGAGAAATTCTTCCACTTAGATTACCCAACTAAAGTTAAAATAAGCGGTATAGCCGGATGAACCTCATCATGCAGTCAAAGGTAATAATCGTTTATACATAATCGAACACTAAAAAGAGATAAATTTATAAACATTTCTTTTTGCTTAAAAAAAAATTGAAAATGAGATAACTTGCCTACAAATACAGCTAAACACAGTTTTTACAATTTACCCACTTTAGCCCTATAGTTAAGTTTACACTTAATATCCATTAGAATTAATTTTTAGATATATTTCTCATCTTCCCTATCTTATTACACGAACCAACTTCAACTCGCTCTTTGTTTTGTTTTATTCATGACAGTTATTATTCGTCGTTTTTGTTGGCCTACTTCTACAAACAGAAGTCTTGAGTAAGCCTTACCAGTCACAGGACGTCCTAGATAGCAACACTCTGTGGTTCGAGCCAGGCAGAACGTTGAATGAGACAATCCCAAGTCGAGAAAAGAGACAGGTCATGACATTTGATGACCTGTGCAGATATGAAGTCGATCCTACGCCTCCTCCGTCAAATTTGCCATGTGTAAAAAGAATCGTTTATTGCCCAGCATATAGTTTGACCCACTATATATGTAAGAGGTTAGATTTCAGTTGCCTCTCAAGCATTGCCAGGACTGATTTGCCAAGCTGCGTACCCAGCTGGTCTGAAGTGGGTGTGATGTATAAGGGTAATGAAAGAAAGGTGGAGATCACAACAGGCTGCACTTGTGCATGAAATAGTATCATAAATCTCGAGTAGATTATATTGATCATCTACAAGATATATCGTAATTATTGTATTTGAATAATACATAATTTATGTTCAGTACATATTTATTTAAAATTAGACAAATGTTTTCAAAATTTAGGCTGGATCGTGTGAAAATTATCATTTATGCAGCCTAGTATAGTCACATTGTAAGATATGAAGAAACAAAGACTGTTAAAAATAAAAACAAATAATTAAAAATAGTAACGTTCAGCGACCTCCTGCCTGCCCTTCTCTGGGAAACATGAAGAATCTTGTGCATGTCTGCTATTTTCTGAAAAGTTGAAGATAGAATTCAACGAACTCTATTAATTTTTATTGTTTATGGCTTTGAGAATTATCCAGAATATTTGATATTGAGAGGGAAATGCTAAAACCAAATAACTGAATGAATAAATAGACAAAAACAACAACGTACAACAAAGCAGACAATGGTGGACTCTTCATTGTCGAGGTTGTTCAAAATTCAGACTCTGGCATGGGTTGGGAGGGGGAAAGGGGCGCTCTTAAGGTCCTCTCAGACCTTGTATCCATTTAATAACACATGCATAACTGTATTCGCCGTAGATGGTTTCTGATTACCCAGTTTCTTGCAACTGAAGCTTTGGACAAGAATACCCTTACAGATACTAGATGGTCCGTCGGCAGTTTTCCTTTATTTGTGCGTCAACTTTCACAAATGTGTTGGCGTTGCATTTTAAGGTTAAATTTGAATAGCTACGAGTTCTACGGTCACGATTGACTTCAAACTTGCAGATATAAAACTAGAGAGCTCTGAGGCTTATTTGCTGAAGACCGAGAAAAATTTGTCGTAGGGTTTCGAAATTATTGACATTTTTTTGTAAAAATGGGGTTTTCAACATATGCCAATATCTCATACGTTTTTATACCTACAACAAAATAAACAACATTTTCTTAATTTTCAACCATTCTTTGTTAAGGATGCCAAAAGTCATAGAAATCGGCTACTTTATTCCTGCCGAAAAACGCGATTCCAAAACATAACTAACGTGCATATAAATAGGGTTCGGGCCGCCTTAAAAGCGTTTTACTTTTAAATTTCCTAATTAATTTATTTTTCATTATTACCTTAAACTTTAACTTTTACTAGCCATATTTCATACCTGTGTAGTAACATTCTCGTTCCCAGAGCTTCGATCCTTCTCTATCCCCGACGCTGACCAAAAGGATCGAAGCTCTGGGAACGAGAATGGTGTTGTAATTAAAGCTGACTTGATGACTTGACAGCGTGAAATTTAAAATGACAAAATTTGAATTTTTAACAATGTTCCTTTCTCTCTGAGTCTCATTCGTTGCAACTTTATTTCAGTTGTAGAGTGTTCTTTTTATCTACATCGGATCAAGCTTTATAATCAAGTAAAAAGTGAGCTTGGTATAATATGATGGAAATATTACTACAAGGTTTGTCTTTTCCGAGGATAATTAAGCGACCTCGTTATCAAATTGGTAGTCTTCTTGGTGCTTCTAATAACTAATTGCTAGGTTTTTTCGCGGATTTTTTGAAACGACTTTGTGCCAGGGCACAATTTTGGTGACATAATCCCATTATGGCTCTTGGTGACAGTCACCTGCCCTAGCTACGAGATATGACGTCATAAGTCAAGCCACTCGAGCACAAAAATGTTAAAGCGTCACCAACGACAGCAACACTTTCAAACACAACATTTTTCTTAACAAATAGAAGCATAATAATAATAATAATAATAATGGAATTTATATAGCGCTCATACATCGCTGTTCTAAGCGCTTTACAATGTAAAAAAGGACATAAGAATATCATTAAGCACAAGCTTACATATAACCCTACCGTACACATCTTAAAAAGGAAAGAAAAAAAAACAAAAACAAAAACAAAAAACAAACCAAAAACAACAACAACAAAAAAACAAAATCAAAAACAAAAAAAACAAACAATAAATGAAAGCCGCGGTAGACAGGCGGCCACAAAGGATTAAAAAGCGCGAAAATAACTTCAACAGACCAGAGACTAGGTTAAAATGACCGGCTTATATGATTTTAGACATGCGTGTTTTGTAAACTCAGTTTGCGAAATCCGAATTTTCGCTCCAGGTCATAGGTTCGTAATTCCTGTTAGCACCAATATTAATAGGGCGTAAATACATATTGTTTCTAAAATAAACGCTTTATATTTGCATATACATAAGTTCAAAACTCTATTTCTATAAATTTAATGACAAACGTGAAAGGAAAAGATTAACAGTTTTGCAAAACTCTATTGCTAGTAACATAAAGATGCATGCAGTTTCCAAAAAACTGCTCAAAAATGTTGTAAAAGGGAACTTTTACAACTCTAATCATAACTATAACAAAATTCTCAAATCTGATTGGTTCTCAACTGCCCTGATTTCAGCCTTAATAGGACAGTTTAATAGGACATTACGCGTCATGCTTAAGTAATTGGACAGTACGCGCCATCACGCGCGCGCTTAAATGGCTTTTTTTTTCATAGCTAGCGAAAAAATCTTGGAATTTCTTGTGTTTTGATTTAAAAAGAGCCCTATATATCACAAATTTTGTTAAAGTTATGATTAATTGGTAACAGAACTTCGTGTCGTCCAATTCGATCTGTAATCATACTCGTGACTAAACAAATCGGACTCCCGCTACGCGGTCGTCCGATTTTGTTAATCACTCGTATGATTACAGACCGAATTGGACTCCACTCAGTCCTGTTACCATTACATATCCAACACGCAGTCGTGGAATAATTATCAATTATTATTATTATTAGTAGTAGTAGTAGTAGTAGTATTGTTTACCATTATTTTTAATTTTATTTTAGCTATGAAATAACTTAATTTTCCCCTTCGGAGGAAAAACACAGTGATTTATTTACGTTTGAGCGGTTTGCTGAAAGTGTTGTATCTATTCCTGGAGTATGGCTGAAACTATATTCCTCCCAGCTAAAGAGGAAAAGAAAGAGAGTAAAAAGCAATATTCTACCACAAATAAAGTACATTTTGTTTACAAAGAATAATAAATCACATATTAAATGTCAGCCTTATGACTGAAAAGTCGGTAGATTAATTATCGATTTGCTATGTTGTGTATTTTAATTAAGTTATCATTATGATTATCTATTTATTTTTAAGTTTATTATAAATGTAACATTACTGAAGAAATATAACGCCAATGTAACGGAACACATTTTGACTTAAAGGTGTTTAGCTAAAAGGGATGTGATACTCCATGTGGTAACTCACCGACGTAGAGCAAAAAATAAGACAAAAATCATAATTTCAAATATAGACAAAAGTTCCTGTATGGTCCTATATGGTAGATATATAAGACTGGCTAGCCTCTTGGAGAATCATCGTAATCAAACGAGGCCTTCAACCTGCATTTTTACCTTACTGATTGAAACGAGCTCCTGTCCAAGAATGCGTTCAGAGGTAAACCATAAATTATAATAACAAAGAACTGAATAACTTTTTTTTTCGGAAATAGGGGCTGAAAATAATTTTCCCAAAGGAAAGCTTGTGGCTAAGCACTCTTCAACGAGGTTCAGAAAAAGAAAACAGTATTGTTGCTGGTTCTCCGAACGTTAACACTGGCAAGCGACAAAACTATGACATGGCCAACCGCTCAAACAAAGACGTCAAGGTAGCAAAATTTCTGTTTCTTGACAAACCATCCTGGTCCTGCAAATATTACAGAAAAAAATTGAGTCCGACATGTATGACTTTCCTTTGCACGATGCACTGAGTAAGAAACAAAAGGGTAGGCCATACGTTTTCCCACCTTTCTACAATAAAAATGTCCGCCTCTGTCAACAAAGATTGTTGAGGTCCAGAAATTTTGCTACCTGATGGTAATGTGACGCCACACTCCGCTCTATTCTGCTTGAGATTAGGACTGAAATGATTTGCAAAACACTTTTTAGATCAGGCAACTCCAGACTAGCTCCGGCTCGACCCAAATTACACTAACACAAGTTTCTGCTCGAAATATAGCACAAAGTTAGAATAATAATGGTAGTAATAATAACAAAAAGAATATTAAGAATAATGACTAGAATATTAATAATTATAATAAAGGGACTTATTAACTGTCTTGCTAGTTTACTTAAAAGGAGACATTTATTCGAAGGAAACGATTAGAAGTAAAATATATGACGTTTCTTCTTGATAGATAGCTGGATTTTTAGCTACTCTTTATTTTGTTCGTTACAGTTTTGGTTTGTTCTCCTCGCTGGTGTTTTGCTACAAAACGCCATAATCATGGTTGAAACGTACCAGTTACAAGACGTACATGCCAGGGCTCAGAGGGTTGCAGATGAAGCACTAGAGACGAGAAAAGAAGTGAATGTTCGATATAAACGACAGAAGGCATATGACCTCAGAGAGGAATTGGGGTGCCCCAGTTATACACCTAAACTGTCCTCGCCAAATTCTTGCGTGAAGGCGTGGTTTTATTGGCTACAGTATGACATAACTGAGGCTATATGTGAAATTCAAAGTCACGAATGTTCTTACAGAATACCGGAAACTGGCTTAATGCGTTGTTCTCCAGTTACTAACATTACAGAGATAACTTTACCCAGGAAAGGAAGAATACGTGTTAAATATATTGCGAATTGCCGGTGCGCATAAAACCATGCAAACTTAATATTAAAACGAAAGGCTGCCATATCATAATTTGTTTCAAGGTGAATGTTGTTTAAAAAAGTGGTTACAAATGATTAACAAAGATGCACTCAATAAAAAAGTATTTTTAAAACTCTCTTTCTTTGAGAAGATTTTTTGGTCTCTTCGCTTCACTTGTTTATTTTAAAAGAATTCCTGTAAACATTTATGTAGTTCCTGTCCAAAAATTTTTAACGTAAGTAACGTAAGGTCGTTAAAATACCGTGTTAATTGGCCCTTTTTTGAACAAACAACGTATCAAAAAGCACATTTATAGAAGCAGCAAAATGGTAAATCATAACATCTCTTACACCTGATCTTACACTTGTTTGAACCGTGGAATGAGACTGAATGAATTCATATTTTGAATGACGTCACAGGTCCCCAGCAGCCCTATATTCCTTACATTTTGTAAGTATTATTTAACAATTATTCCACAATTATTCCACGAGTGCGCGTTGGATATGAGTTGGCTATAATCATCTCATATCCAACAAGCGCGACTGGAATAATTGTTCTATTAAAAACGCCCACAAAATATCGAGATTTCTTCCCGACTTTTAATTTGTAAAAACAAACTTTTTTTCAGCTTGTTTTTATTTTTGAGCGGTCGCGTACAGTTACCATATTTGGAGAGCATGGTATAATGGCTCATATACCATGATAGCTAAGCCAATCAGAGCTCTATAAGAATTGCATCATCCAATGATTCAGTTTTTACTAATACAGATTATCACATGAAATGTAGTAGCGTCGGTAAAGGAAAGGGTGATATTGAAAGTAACAAAAAAACGAAATACCGCAAAACTGATGCAATATAAAATGTAAATTTAGCTAAGCCTAAAGACGTAGCACCCTTATGTGACTTGTCGTTCAATTTACTTGAAACTAAAAACTCTTTTAATTACAAAGACATGTGTAAATTTACTTCTCTTTAATTGCCCCAAGAACCCCACCTTTAGTTTACCTCTACGTCCACAGCGGTCAAACGCCCCAGGAGATTCTGTTTTATTTACAGGAATTTCATTCACCATTTTGTGTTAACATTGAAAAGGGTGTTATAAAAGAATTAGTTAATACGAATATCTTCGCATTTTCCTCCAAATAATGAGCTTCTTTTCGCAATAAAGACGGTTCGTGACCGAGTCGAACTTTTTGTTGACAAATGGCGTCGGTAGTAACACTAAGTACATGAGCATGTGAGTCCCAAAAACTTAATTCATTTTCGTATTCAATCTGATACTCATCATAGCAAGCCTCAAACCGATTTCTTAATTAATTTGGAAGGTCCTCCCCAATGAAATTGTACTTCGCAACTGCAAAATCCGCCCGTTTCTGGTCAGAACAGAACCCCCATTTTAATGAGAAAGAAAGTGGAGATTACACGAATATTAACCAAAAAATAAACCAGTAATAGATCTTCAACATAAACTGTCATGTCATCGGTTGCATTTACACAGTTGTCAGTTGACAGCTCACACTATTTAACGCTTAGGCCACTGCTATTTGCATCCACGAAGCTTTAGTGCAAATAAATACATTGTTCTCCTAAGAAGCTTTCTTGTGCCCAGGTCATATCATGTTCTTATTCTTCTAAAGCTGATTCAATAAAATACAACGCAACTTACCCTTGTAGAACCTTAATACGGAACAAAAATCGGCTGTCTTCACGGAGATAAGATCATGATAAGAAATGTAAAATAAGTTTGGATATTTTATAAACAGTGCATTGGTAATAACTTTAGTCCATCTTCCTGTGTCATTTATATACATGTAGATTTATCTTCCTTTTCCTTTCTTCTCCTTAATTTCTTCCTAGTTATAAAGTACTGTATGTTTTCCTCCGCCCGCCTACTCTAGACCAGCCAAACTATTTGCGAGCGCCTAGCAGAGGATGTTTGTGTGTATATATTTCTTTTAATTTAAATCAATCTAAACAATGACTTATGAAGATCAATCAATAAACTTCAAGCTTCAATAAAACTCTAAAACATCTCGACCCGAGGTCCAATTAAAAGTTACTTTCAAAACGAGGCCAAGTGCAAAACTTTTTCGTGATAATATGTTTTATTTCAATACGCCACTTCCACATTTCCCATAATGCACCTTATTATGGCACCCAAAGTTTTTCAAAAGCATCAAAATTGCTTTCAATTTCTCTTGGGATGGCTTTAATACCCAAGAGAAATGAAAATCAAAGATTAAGCAAAATTTGGGGGGGCAAATAAGGTGCATTATGGGAAATGTGTAAGTGGCGTATGAGAATAAGAATCTATTTTCATGTCAGTAGTTTTGAACTGAGCATCGCTTAGAAGCAGCGGCATAGGGCAGCACAGAAATGGCCTATTAATCATATATTATTAAAATTTAAAATAACAGTAGCATCATTTGTTAATATGATTATGGAGTATTTCCTCTTTTAAGAATTAAAATCATTAAAGGAAACAAAATAGCATATTAAGAGAAATCTTTACCAGCAAGCGAAAGCTTTAAATAAGTTCGAAACATAGTACTAACAACACTTTCAGTTGCTCCATCTGTTGATAGTGTAAATTTAAACCTAAAAGACGAATAAGATAAATAAGATGAAAATTTATATTCCAAACAGTGGTATATGTTCTTATTTTAACTGAATTAGCGATGTCGATGCGTTTTAGTTTTCGTTATTTTTTGATGTTGTGACTGTTTAAGTAGCTTGCTGAAGGTGTGTGTTTAGCTTGGACTTCCTCAAATGAGGGTCTTGAGTATCCCAAAACAATTAAAAAACCGCCTTATTAGTGTCATTATACTACGAAATAATTCCTATCATAATAGCCTTTATAAGATCTGATAAAGTATTTCATCTCCGTTCTTATTAAAAAAAAGAAAGAAATTTGACCAGACAAACTGCGAAACGGAAGTGTAAAATTACCTTTTATTTTAATTGGTAAAAAAAAAACTTATGGCACATAGTTAAAAAATTTGCAACGGAACATGCTCCACTAAGGAAAGGGTTCCAGGCAAGGAAATAGCTTGTGATTCCCCATACTGAGACTTCTCTTTCTCTGGTACGAATCTAAAAAAAAAGGTTTTGCTATACCATTAAATATAGACTACTACAAAGCAATGCACTAGATATAAAAGACCGACACGTTGTTGAGTAGTATCAATTGATTTAGCTGCAAAGACTTGGAAGAAGCACGAAGAGAGAGAAAGAGAGAAATTCTTCCACTTAGATTACCCAACTAAAGTTAAAATAAGCGGTATAGCCGGATGAACCTCATCATGCAGTCAAAGGTAATAATCGTTTATACATAATCGAACACTAAAAAGAGATAAATTTATAAACATTTCTTTTTGCTTAAAAAAAAATTGAAAATGAGATAACTTGCCTACAAATACAGCTAAACACAGTTTTTACAATTTACCCACTTTAGCCCCATAGTTAAGTTTACACTTAATATCCATTAGAATTAATTTTTAGATATATTTCTCATCTTCCCTATCTTATTACACGAACCAACTTCAACTCGCTCTTTGTTTTGTTTTATTCATGACAGTCATTATTCGTCGTTTTTGTTGGCCTACTTCTACAAACAGAAGTCTTGAGTAAGCCTTACCAGTCACAGGACGTCCTAGATAGCAACACTCTGTGGTTCGAGCCAGGCAGAACGTTGAATGAGACAATCCCAAGTCGAGAAAAGAGACAGGTCATGACATTTGATGACCTGTGCAGATATGAAGTCGATCCTACGCCTCCTCCGTCAAATTTGCCATGTGTAAAAAGAATCGTTTATTGCCCAGCATATAGTTTGACCCACTATATATGTAAGAGGTTAGATTTCAGTTGCCTCTCAAGCATTGCCAGGACTGATTTGCCAAGCTGCGTACCCAGCTGGTCTGAAGTGGGTGTGATGTATAAGGGTAATGAAAGAAAGGTGGAGATCACAACAGGCTGCACTTGTGCATGAAATAGTATCATAAATCTCGAGTAGATTATATTGATCATCTACAAGATATATCGTAATTATTGTATTTGAATAATACATAATTTATGTTCAGTACATATTTATTTAAAATTAGACAAATGTTTTCACAATTTAAGCTGGATCGTGTGAAAATTATCATTTATGCAGCCTAGTATAGTCACATTGTAAGATATGAAGAAACAAAGACTGTTAAAAATAAAAACAAATAATTAAAAATAGTAACGTTCAGCGACCTCCTGCCTGCCCTTCTCTGGGGAAACATGAAGAATCTTGTGCATGTCTGCTATTTTCTGAAAAGTTGAAGATAGAATTCAACGAACTCTATTAATTTTTATTGTTTATGGCTTTGAGAATTATCCAGAATATTTGATATTGAGAGGGAAATGCTAAAACCAAATAACTGAATGAATAAATAGACAAAAACAACAACGTACAACAAAGCAGACAATGGTGGACTCTTCATTGTCGAGGTTGTTCAAAATTCAGACTCTGGCATGGGTTGGGAGGGGGAAAGGGGCGCTCTTAAGGTCCTCTCAGACCTTGTATCCATTTAATAACACATGCATAACTGTATTCGCCGTAGATGGTTTCTGATTACCCAGTTTCTTGCAACTGAAGCTTTGGACAAGAATACCCTTACAGATACTAGATGGTCCGTCGGCAGTTTTCCTTTATTTGTGCGTCAACTTTCACAAATGTGTTGGCGTTGCATTTTAAGGTTAAATTTGAATAGCTACGAGTTCTACGGTCACGATTGACTTCAAACTTGCAGATATAAAACTAGAGAGCTCTGAGGCTTATTTGCTGAAGACCGAGAAAAATTTGTCGTAGGGTTTCGAAATTATTGACATTTTTTTGTAAAAATGGGGTTTTCAACATATGCCAATATCTCATACGTTTTTATACCTACAACAAAATAAACAACATTTTCTTAATTTTCAACCATTCTTTGTTAAGGATGCCAAAAGTCATAGAAATCGGCTACTTTATTCCTGCCGAAAAACGCGATTCCAAAACATAACTAACGTGCATATAAATAGGGTTCGGGCCGCCTTAAAAGCGTTTTACTTTTAAATTTCCTAATTAATTTATTTTTCATTATTACCTTAAACTTTAACTTTTACTAGCCATATTTCATACCTGTGTAGTAACATTCTCGTTCCCAGAGCTTCGATCCTTCTCTATCCCCGACGCTGACCAAAAGGATCGAAGCTCTGGGAACGAGAATGGTGTTGTAATTAAAGCTGACTTGATGACTTGACAGCGTGAAATTTAAAATGACAAAATTTGAATTTTTAACAATGTTCCTTTCTCTCTGAGTCTCATTCGTTGCAACTTTATTTCAGTTGTAGAGTGTTCTTTTTATCTACATCGGATCAAGCTTTATAATCAAGTAAAAAGTGAGCTTGGTATAATATGATGGAAATATTACTACAAGGTTTGTCTTTTCCGAGGATAATTAAGCGACCTCGTTATCAAATTGGTAGTCTTCTTGGTGCTTCTAATAACTAATTGCTAGGTTTTTTCGCGGATTTTTTGAAACGACTTTGTGCCAGGGCACAATTTTGGTGACATAATCCCATTATGGCTCTTGGTGACAGTCACCTGCCCTAGCTACGAGATATGACGTCATAAGTCAAGCCACTCGAGCACAAAAATGTTAAAGCGTCACCAACGACAGCAACACTTTCAAACACAACATTTTTCTTAACAAATAGAAGCATAATAATAATAATAATAATAATGGAATTTATATAGCGCTCATACATCGCTGTTCTAAGCGCTTTACAATGTAAAAAAGGACATAAGAATATCATTAAGCACAAGCTTACATATAACCCTACCGTACACATCTTAAAAAGGAAAGAAAAAAAAACAAAAACAAAAACAAAAAACAAAACAAAAACAACAACAACAAAAAAACAAAATCAATAACAAAAAAAACAAAAAAAACAAACAATAAATGAAAGCCGCGGTAGACAGGCGGCCACAAAGGATTAAAAAGCGCGAAAATAACTTCAACAGACCAGAGACTAGGTTAAAATGACCGGCTTATATGATTTTAGACATGCGTGTTTTGTAAACTCAGTTTGCGAAATCCGAATTTTCGCTCCAGGTCATAGGTTCGTAATTCCTGTTAGCACCAATATTAATAGGGCGTAAATACATATTGTTTCTAAAATAAACGCTTTATATTTGCATATACATAAGTTCAAAACTCTATTTCTATAAATTTAATGACAAACGTGAAAGGAAAAGATTAACAGTTTTGCAAAACTCTATTGCTAGTAACATAAAGATGCATGCAGTTTCCAAAAAACTGCTCAAAAATGTTGTAAAAGGGAACTTTTACAACTCATATCCAACACGCAGTCGTGGAATAATTATCAATTATTATTATTAGTAGTAGTAGTAGTAGTAGTATTATTGTTTACCATTATTTTTAATTTATTTTAGCTATGAAATAACTTAATTTTCCCCTTCGGAGGAAAAACACAGTGATTTATTTACGTTTGAGCGGTTTGCTGAAAGTGTTGTATCTATTCCTGGAGTATGGCTGAAACTATATTCCTCCCAGCTAAAGAGGAAAAGAAAGAGAGTAAAAAGCAATATTCTACCACAAATAAAGTACATTTTGTTTACAAAGAATAATAAATCACATATTAAATGTCAGCCTTATGACTGAAAAGTCGGTAGATTAATTATCGATTTGCTATGTTGTGTATTTTAATTAAGTTATCATTATGATTATCTATTTATTTTTAAGTTTATTATAAATGTAACATTACTGAAAAAAAATATAACGCCAATGTAACGGAACACATTTTGACTTAAAGGTGTTTAGCTAAAAGGGATGTGATACTCCATGTGGTAACTCACCGACGTAGAGCAAAAAATAAGACAAAAATCATAATTTCAAATATAGACAAAAGTTCCTGTATGGTCCTATATGGTAGATATATAAGACTGGCTAGCCTCTTGGAGAATCATCGTAATCAAACGAGGCCTTCAACCTGCATTTTTACCTTACTGATTGAAACGAGCTCCTGTCCAAGAATGCGTTCAGAGGTAAACCATAAATTATAATAACAAAGAACTGAATAACTTTTTTTTTCGGAAATAGGGGCTGAAAATAATTTTCCCAAAGGAAAGCTTGTGGCTAAGCACTCTTCAACGAGGTTCAGAAAAAGAAAACAGTATTGTTGCTGGTTCTCCGAACGTTAACACTGGCAAGCGACAAAACTATGACATGGCCAACCGCTCAAACAAAGACGTCAAGGTAGCAAAATTTCTGTTTCTTGACAAACCATCCTGGTCCTGCAAATATTACAGAAAAAAATTGAGTCCGACATGTATGACTTTCCTTTGCACGATGCACTGAGTAAGAAACAAAAGGGTAGGCCATACGTTTTCCCACCTTTCTACAATAAAAATGTCCGCCTCTGTCAACAAAGATTGTTGAGGTCCAGAAATTTTGCTACCTGATGGTAATGTGACGCCACACTCCGCTCTATTCTGCTTGAAATTAGGACTGAAATGATTTGCAAAACACTTTTTAGATCAGGCAACTCCAGACTAGCTCCGGCTCGACCCAAATTACACTAACACAAGTTTCTGCTCGAAATATAGCACAAAGTTAGAATAATAATGGTAGTAATAATAACAAAAAGAATATTAAGAATAATGACTAGAATATTAATAATTATAATAAAGGGACTTATTAACTGTCTTGCTAGTTTACTTAAAAGGAGACATTTATTCGAAGGAAACGATTAGAAGTAAAATATATGACGTTTCTTCTTGATAGATAGCTGGATTTTCAGCTACTCTTTATTTTGTTCGTTACAGTTTTGGTTTGTTCTCCTCGCTGGTGTTTTGCTACAAAACGCCATAATCATGGTTGAAACGTACCAGTTACAAGACGTACATGCCAGGGCTCAGAGGGTTGCAGATGAAGCACTAGAGACGAGAAAAGAAGTGAATGTACGATATAAACGACAGAAGACATATGACCTGAGAGAGGAATTGGGGTGCCCCAGTTATACACCTAAACTGTCCTCGCCAAATTCTTGCGTGAAGGCGTGGTTTTATTGGCTACAGTATGACATAACTGAGGCTATATGTGAAATTCAAAGTCACGAATGTTCTTACAGAATACCGGAAACTGGCTTAATGCGTTGTTCTCCAGTTACTAACATTACAGAGATAACTTTATCCAGGAAAGGAAGAATACGTGTTAAATATATTGCGAATTGCCGGTGCGCATAAAACCATGCAGACTTAATATTAAAACGAAAGGCTGCCATATCATAATTTGTTTCAAGGTGAATGTTGTTTAAAAAAGTGGTTACAAATGATTAACAAAGATGCACTCAATAAAAAAGTATTTTTAAAACTCTCTTTCTTTGAGAAGATTTTTTGGTCTCTTCGCTTCACTTGTTTATTTTAAAAGAATTCCTGTAAACATTTATGTAGTTCCTGTCCAAAAATTTTTAACGTAAGTAACGTAAGGTCGTTAAAATACCGTGTTAATTGGCCCTTTTTTGAACAAACAACGTATCAAAAAGCACATTTATAGAAGCAGCAAAATGGTAAATCATAACATCTCTTACACCTGATCTTACACTTGTTTGAACCGTGGAATGAGACTGAATGAATTCATATTTTGAATGACGTCACAGGTCCCCAGCAGCCCTATATTCCTTACATTTTGTAAGTATTATTTAACAATTATTCCACAATTATTCCACGAGTGCGTGTTGGATATGAGTTGGCTATAATCATCTCATATCCAACAAGCGCGACTGGAATTGTTCCATTAAAAACGCCCACAAAATATCGAGATTTCTTCCCGACTTTTAATTTGTGAAAAAAAAAACGATTTTCAGCTTTTTTTATTTTTGAGCGGTCGCGTACAGTTACCATATTTGGAGAGCATGGTATAATGGCTCATATACCATGATGGCTAAGCCAATCAGAGCTCTATAAGAATTGCATCATCCAATGATTCTGTTTTTAATAGTACAGATTATCACATGAAATGTAGTAACGTCGGTAAAAGAAAGGGTGATATTGAAAGTAACAAAAAACGAAATACCGCAAAACTGATGCATATAAAATGTAAATTTAGCTAAGCCTAAAGACGTAGCACCCTTATGTGACTTGTCGTTCAATTTACTTGAAACTGAAAACTTTTTTAATTTCAAAGACATGTGTAAATTAACTTCTCTTTAACTCGCTACTTCCCATTTGAATTGCCCCAGGAACCCCACCTTTAGTTTACCTCTACGTCCACTGCGGTCAAACGCCCGAGGAGATTCTATTTTATTTAGAGGAATTTCATTCACCATTTTGTGTTAACATTGAAAAGGGTGTTATAAAAGAATTAGTTAATACGAATATCTTCGCATTTTCCCCCAAATAATGAGCATCTTTTCGCAAAAAGGACCGTTCGCGACCGAGTCGAACTTTTTGTTGACAAATGGCGTCGGCAGTAACACTAAGTACATGAGCATGTGAGTCTCAAAAACTTGTTTTATTTTCGTATTCAATCTGATACTCATCATAGCAAGCCTCAAACCAATTTCTTAATTAAATTGGAAGGTTCTCCCCGATGAAATTGTACTTCGCAACTGCAAAATCCGTCCGTTTCTGGTCAGAAAAGAACCCCCATTTTAATGAGAAAGAAAGTTGAGATTACACGAATATTAACCAAAATATAAACCAGTAATAGATCTTCGAAATAAACTGTCATGTCATCGGTTGCATTTACACAGTTGTCAGTTGAAAGCTCACATTAGTTAACGCTTATGTCACTGCTATTTGCATCCATGAAACTTTAGTGAAAATAAATACATCGCTCTCCTAAGAAGCTTTCTTGTGCCCTGGTCATATCATGTTCTTATTCTTGTAAAGCTGATTCAATAAAATACAACGCAACTTATCCCTGTAGAACCTTAATACGCAACAAAAATCGGCTGTCTTCACGGAGTGTATTTTAGCCTTGAAATAGGGTGGATCCCATAACAGATTCAAGGAAAATTCCCCGAAGATTATCGAACATTGATACACTGACTGACTAACTACAGATTTGCGCTGAATAACACAGAAAAGGGACAACTTTTCATGTCCTTGAAATGTATTATTTTACCCGGATCTGTCTT